>NW_015387111.1:78568-137311 GCF_001527695.2 Protobothrops mucrosquamatus
CTCCAGTTAGTCCAGAATGCGGCCGCGCGGGCGGTGATGGGAGTGACTCGTCGCTCCCATGTAACGCCGCTGCTGCGCGAGCTGCACTGGCTGCCTGTGGCCTTCCGAGTGCGCTTCAAGGTGTTGATTATCATCTTTAAAGCGCACCATGGCATTGGACCTGGTTACCTCCGAGACCGCCTTCTGCCACAGATTACCTTCCACCGGCCGATACGCTCCCACAGAGAGGCCCTCCTCAGGGTGCCGTCAACCAGACAGTGTCGGCTGGCGACCCCCAGGGGGAGAGCCTTCTCTGTTGGAGCACCCACCCTCTGGAACGAGCTGCCCCCAGAGATCCGGGTGATTCCGAATCTCCCCTCCTTCCCCCGCGCCCTCAAGACTTGGTTGTTTCAGCGGGCAGGACTGGCCTAGGGGTATTTTAAATTGGTTTTAACTAAATTTTAGTAGAAGCGGCCTAATTAAATATTTATTTTTAATCATTTTCTTAAATTTTGTATTGTATTGTATTAGTTGTTTTTAAACTGGCTGTAAGCCGCCCTGAGTCCTCCGGGAGAAGGGCGGGGTATAAATATAATAAAATTCAAAAAAAAAATAATTCAAAAAAATACTCAGACTTGGATATACTAGGTTGGGGAAACCTAGTGCTGTAAATTAAACAGATATGTTCCCTACTAAACCATACCTCAGAAGACAGCCAACAATCAGGTTCCATTTGGTTGCCAAGAAAACTGCATGGATGTACTCATATTAGGAATTACTGTACATCTGACTTTAAAAAAAGACTATACCTTTAGATAGTGATCCTATACGTGAATACCAAATAGACTGGTGGTTAAATCTTATGATTATTATGACCTTAATGATGGACAACACATTCCAGTATGACTTAAGAACCAGATTATCTTAAGAATGTTAGAAATACATTCTTAAAACACACAGCCAACTCCAATCCTTTATGTATGTATGCATGCATGTATGTTTTTATGCATGTATGAACAGCATTTTACATGACTTACTCTTTCTAAAATCTGCTGCCCTAGGTAACCATCTGATCTGGCAAGCCTTGGTATTCTTGCTGAGAACTACAACTATGGGGAGAGAACTTCAGTTGCTTTTGTTTTCCAGCCATGGAATCTGCTGAATGACTTCAGGTCATTTTCAAGGTACAACTGCTCTCAGAGTTATTATAAGGGTAAATACAGAGTTAGGAAAATCTGCAGGCCATCCTGAGCTTTTTGGATGGAGACCAGGAGCAATCTATTTCTAGTTAGAAAAATCTCAACTATGGACAAAATCCTGTATATATTATTACTAGTGTGCAATAAGAGCCAGTTTGATATCGTGCTTAAGGCATGAAGCTAGAAACCAGAAGACAGTGAATTCTAATCCCGCCTTGGACATGAAGCCAGCTTGGTGACCTTGGGTTAGTCACTTTGTCTCAGCCTAGGAAGGAGGCCATGGCAAACCACTTCTAAAAAACCTTGACAATAAAACTGCAGGGACTTGTCCAGGGAGTTTCCATATCGGACATGATTGAACAGAAGGAGGGAGAAATATGTAACATGCAATATAATGTTGATCTTATTTTTATTGTTCTTATTTATACTTTGATTGTGATATTATTCAGCTTCATGTACCACCACGTTCTACCACATTGCCAGTAAGAGGCAACATAACTCTTTCCTCCCCCATTTTAAAGGAAGCATAAGGGACTGAGTCTCTATTTGTCACAGAGGTTTGGGTTTTCTTACTTTTATGAGTTTGGACTCATTTTGGGATTAGCCCAAATCTGCAGGGTCCAGATGTTTACAAAGGGATCACTGCTCTAATGTATATTATATTTAAGCAAACCCATGTTGGCAGCTGGCTTCCTATCCATTCCACATCAGAGAAGGTTGACTTTCTCCACCACAGGGATTGAATAACTTTTGGGGGTAAAATGAACCTCATTGAAGTGGTGTTTGGAGAGAAGAAATTAAGTGATCCAGGCACTGTACCAAATATACACTTCTTGGCCAAATTAACCCCCATCTCTACCCTCATTCTCCTTTCTCCTCTATTTTCTGTGGCTCAACTATAGTAAGTTTGAAAGATGTGGATTTGGAAATGAATACATTTGTAAACTTTTCAGAATCATGAAGACTTTTAGTTAAGCACTTAAACCTATATTCCAGCATTTAAAACTTTTTTATAGAGATCCATGTTTATAGGATTTTCGCATAAGAATGGAGTGTTTATAGCGCCATCTACAGTAAATGCTTACTGACATTTTAGATCAGAAGATAAATATTTGTGTGATTTGCAGTCGAGGGGGACCAGTACGGTATTTTATTTCCCATTAATAGCAGTGCAAGGTGACTTTTATTCTACACATGCAAATTAACCTGATCAAATGAAGGCTAAAAGTAACAGAAGTGGACTTTTTCTGGAAGGAAACTTGCCTGGATTTGAAAGCTAGGCTGGACCAGTCTCATGCTTGGATGGGAGAATATACCAGGATTATCGGGGTTATAGATTACACAAAAGTTAGAATATTTCGACACCCTGAAAAATACGGCATACTCCATTTAATCCTCCAGGGAAAGATTGAAGGCAAACGATGTCCAGGCAGAAGAAGAACATCATGGCTTCAAAATCTAAGGGACTAGTTTGGACAAAACACAGCAGCACTTTTTCGTGCGGCTGCTGATAAAAACAGGATCGCCAATATGATCGCCAACGTCCGATAATGGATATGGCACAAGAAGAAGAAGATAGATTACACAGGGAAATCAAAAGCAGCCCAGAGGACAACTATAATTCTGAATTGTTGGCAAACTGTTGCATAGATAGGTTCATGAAGTCACCTATTTGTCTAGAGAGTGTTTTTATTACATCTCATTCTGTACCTATCACCAAAAGCAGATCCTAGACACAGAATTGCTTGAAATCTGAAAAATGTTGGCAACATTGCCCTAATTTTTGCAATGGCCCACATGTTTTTAAATGTAGAGGTTCTGTGTATTTTAGCAGAGAGACTCAGCTGTGCAACAGAAAGCATAAGCATCCTTTTCATCTGGTTGTTGACTCCTGGTTTACGTTGTGGTACATTAAAAACGTTTAATGAAGTTGCAGCACTCCACACAAAAGAAAAGATCACCAGCAGCTCAGGAATCCACCAACCTACCTTCCAACTCTGATTCTGTATGTAGTATATTTAAGATATGAATGGATTACAGATAAATTCAGATATGAAGATTATATGAATGTGATGACAGAACAAGTTTAACCTAATCAGGTAATGACTTAGCAACAAAGAAAAGATATATGCGTGATCAGTTTTAATCTTGCCTTTTGTTTTGTGGATTAGCTGGTTGATTAGTTTATGGTTCAATAGAATGCACAAATCCAGAAAATGGTTTAATTCAGCAATCAAGTAAATGTGTTACATGAATGCAGTTTTGAAATATGTTAGGAAGAAAAGAGCAGACAGAAGTTCTGACCGCAGTCATGTAATGCTTATTTGAATAGATACTGCATCAGGCTTTTCTCCCATCTGATACTGGTTTTTATTCCATNTAGTTTATGGTTCAATAGAATGCACAAATCCAGAAAATGGTTTAATTCAGCAATCAAGTAAATGTGTTACATGAATGCAGTTTTGAAATATGTTAGGAAGAAAAGAGCAGACAGAAGTTCTGACCGCAGTCATGTAATGCTTATTTGAATAGATACTGCATCAGGCTTTTCTCCCATCTGATACTGGTTTTTATTCCATCTAGTTATTTAATTTCTATACACGGCAACATTTGGGGGGGAAACTCTTAATTAACTTTATTTTATTTTACAGGAAAAGAATTGCATTATATGAGTCAAATGGGGGAAAAAACTGTTTTCAAAGAGAATTGTGGGTCATGTCAAACTGAGGAAAGCTGGAAACAAATGCAATACACAATTCCTTTGCAAGGGTTTGTAATATATGCAATATATTGCATTGCATATACATTTTTATTTCATAATAACATGTTGGCTTGCATGTTAGTTTAATTTCTAGATTAGAGATCATAGTATGATAGAATTACAGGAACACGTTTAGAGTAAAATTAGGATTTAGTTGTTCTTTTGGCATACTATCCCAAAATGTGCCAATATTGACTGATGCTATTTTTTTTATTCATTATTACATGTACTGTATCTGCAATATTGTTACTGTTGGCAAAGAATGCTGCATGTGGCACAGATATGACTAACGCTGATGGCTTCATCTACCTTCTTCCTTCTTACTAAAAAAAGAATTCTCCAGTGGTCTTCAAGGGAAGCTTTGTGTAAAAAACCACATTGTATTAGTCCAAGAAAATAGTGATGGGATCATGAAGTCCCTGAAGCCAGATCCTTCTGCTCTAGGTAAGGCCACACCAACCACATTTGAGCAAAAGATTTCTGGCCACAGCCCCCATCCACCTTTCCTGAAATATGTATGAGACTAGGTAGGAGGACTCCCGCCTAGTCGCTTCTCCTAGGGCAAGGGTAGGCAACCTTGGTTCTTTTATGACGCATGGACTTCAACTCCTAGAATTCTGCTGGCTCAGGAATTCTGGGAGTTGAATTCCACGTGTCATAAAAGAACCAAGGTTGCCTACCACTGTACCTGGGATAAGGTTATTCTCTAAAAACACTCCACTGGATCTACCAAAGTGCTGCAGAAACTCTATCTTGCTCAGGAGAAAACAGATTTAGATAACATTCTTTCTTGTAAACATAAAATGATGTTGGTTTTTAGGATTACAACAACATATTGTTGCCTTATACTTCATTTCCTATTTGCCTATTTATCTCTCTTCTTGGCTGCTTTGATTCTTAGTTCTCTGGTTCTGATTTTCTCCAAGTTTTTTATTGTATAACTTTTAAAGAGTTTTTCTCTTGCAGACAGCCAAAGGGAGAAAGCTATTGAAAAACTAAGATGGGAATTTTGCCTAAATTAATTCCACTTGGTGTACATTCATTTCCTAAACAGATAATTGTATTAGTCCTGGTGCCTTCACTTTTGAACACATAAAAGTATCATAGTTTTCTATGGGTTAAACAGTAAGACTGAATTGACATTTTACTGATTGGTTCCAAATAATATATTATTTTCCTTTCCTTTCCCCTTTCCTTTTCCTGATAAACACTTTCCCATATCTTGTGCATCAGTTCATCTACCTTTTTTTATGTTCATATTAAATACATGCATTTTCTCCATCTGAATATTGAAATACAGACCTGTATCCTGGAAGAAATTCTATTCACTAATATAAAGTGTAGGAGTTTCCCTGCAGACTCCATATAATTTAATTCAATTTAGGATAAATACAGATGATACAGTGATATTAATTGCTTTATGTCACAACATTTTGGAAGAAGCTGGAAGTGCTGTAAGTGACTTCAAATATTTGTCCAATAAGGATTATATTCAGTTTAAATATGTTTGGAAGGATTGCTTACTGGAAATGATAGGCACATTAGCATGATTTTTCAAGAACATAATCATTCTTGGCATGTGGTGCTCAAAAGTCAGCTCTACTTCATATGATGTGGTCTTTTGCTATAATGGATCTGCTATGGACCAATACAAATTTTTCCACATGTTAATTTTATCCTGGAAGATTCATTCGTTTTTGTTTTTTTGATCATTCATTAGGTTTTTTTTATCAGTTTATGTTCTTTTGAATTATACTGTTTATCAATGGTATTATACATCAATGGGAGGCAGTCAGTATACAGATTTGATAAATAAAAATAAATATTTTTTATAAAAAATAAATACCAAGAAATTTACAGGACAATAGAAATGGCATTGCGTGTTTTATGATTTTAAAAAATGATACTACAGATAGTCCTCAGTTTATGACCACAACTAAGCCCAGAATGTATGTTGAAAAATGAGAAATATGTTAATTGAGCTTTGCCCCATTTTATGACTTTTCTTGCCATGGTTGTTAAGTGAATCACTGCAGTTGTTAAGTTAGTAACATGGTTCTTAAGTGAATCTGGCTTCCTCGTTGACTTTGCTTGTCAGAAGGTCACAAAAGGTGATCACATGACCCTGGGACACTGCGACCGTCATAAATATGAACCAGTTGTCAAGCATCTGAATGTAACTCATGTGACCATGAGGATGCTGCAACAGTCATAACTGTGAAAAATGGTCACAAGTCACTTTTTTCAGGGCCATTGTAACTGAATGGTCACTAAATGAACTGTTGTAAGTTGAGGACTACTTGTACCACTCTGGAAGAACACCCGTTGTCTTTTAATTATACAATAGTCTGGAGAACTCAAGGAGAACTGCAAGGATGGTCTATAACAGGGGTAGGCAACCTTGGCTCTTTTATGACTCGTGGACTTCAACTCCCAGAATTCCTGAGCTATGCTGACTCAGGAATTCTGGGAGTTGAAGTCCATGAGTCATAAAAGAACCAAGGTTGCCTACCCCTGGTCTATAATGGTTTAATTATGGATGAGAGGGCAAAACAGTACATGACCAAAACCTGATTTAGGTTAATTGATGGCTCAATGCATAGTAGAGGTCACAGTCTAGATCTGGTTTTTGTCTCATAGTAGTGAAAATGGGACCTGGAATTGGGGGGGGGGGGCATTACCATTAGTAATGTCTGATCATTTTCTGCTAGTCTTGGGTTTCTCCGTGGTCACTCCCTGCTATAGAGAGGAAGGACCGATTTGTTCACCCTTAGTTGCTGCTTGGAATGAAAGAGTAACGGTGGTCTTAGATCAAATCACACCTGTGTGCACTTTCTGTTTGCATGGATCCCAGAGGGCTTGACCTGAAGGTTGTGTATCCATCTTACCTCTACTGGCTTTTAGCAGTTTTTAGTATTATCAATCATTATATCCTTCTGTACTGTTTACAGGGAGTTGTGGGTTTTTTTTATGGTTCTCCTCAATGCCAATTCCAGCTGATGTTAGTAGATGGAGAGGTCTGGCTCTGAACTCCTGCAAAATGGGGTGCCTCAGATATCTACCCCTCTTCCCACTGCTACTTAAGAGGTACATGAAACGTCTGGGTGAGTTAAATATAATTAATGTGAGAATGATAATCAGTTCTACATCTCTGCTTCCAGGTACTCAAGTTACACCATCAAGTTTCTTTACCAGTGGAGGAGAAAGAACAGCCTTTAGTCAAACCCTATAAGACTGAATGCTTGTGGGCTTTGACCTCTGGATCTGGAGATTTCCATCTTTGATTCTGGATGGGATAGCACTCCTCAGAGTTGATCCATAGTTTGAGGGGAGGCCTCTTGAGCTCAAAACTCCTGCTCAAGGAGCTGATGACAACTATGTCTTAGGAGGGTATTTCTGCAAGAACAATCATGTCTGCCAATTGCATATGTTCCTGGATTAGGAAGCTCTGCTCACAATCACTAACGTCTTACTCATCTCCTGGCTGACTTATTGCAAGGCACTAATGTAGATAAAGCTGCCTTTGAAAAGCCTTTGGAAGCTACAATTGGTTCAGAATGCAACAGTATGTGCAATGTTTGGGCGCATGGTGCTCTTCATAAAACCACTCCTTCACAAGGTGCATTGGCTCCCAGAAGATTTCCAGGTGCAATTCAAGTTTCCAGTTATCACCTATAAACCCTTACAAGGGCACTGATACAGGTTACTGGACTGTCTGTTTCCCATTATTTCTGCCCATCCCACCAGATCTGGTAGGGTGGGTATGTCTTGAATTCTTTCAGTGAAATAGTGTCATCTAATGCAGGGGTCTTCAACCTTGGCAACTTGTGGACTTCAACTCCCAGAATTCTGGGAGTTGAAGTCCACAAATCTTAAAGTTGCCAAGGTTGAGGACCCCTCATCTAATGGGCCTAATGAGTTGAATCTTCTCTGTAATAATGGAACAGCATCCCTGTTCCCAAATATTCAGATGGCTCTTGCCCTGTTAGCCTTCCATAAGACCTTGAAGATGTGGTGATTTCCTCAATTGTTTGGCCAGGTTGAGCTCTACATGTAAGATTGGTTAGGTTTTTTTTTCAGGAGGTTTTTAGGAGTCTTTGTGTGTGTTTATTATCAAGGGTATCAATGTTTATGTCAACGTTGCTAACATCGGATGTTCTTGCTTTGACAACAGATGGAAATGCAGCCATTTTCCTCTTTTGCTTTTAGAGTTAGTTGATGCTGGGAGGGAGAATGTGGATGACAGTCCAGCTAGTCATAACAATAATAACTCAGCCGTGGGAATCCAAGGTTATTGCGCCCAGAGTTGATAAAGATTTGGTGGGCTGGAAAGCTGGGGAGAAAGCCCATGCTTCAAGCTAATTGGGGAATGTGATTTATGACTGTTAATTGGAGGAGGGAATTGTGCTTTGCTACTTTGTGCCCAGGGGAGGGAAATTCAGTTTTTGGCTTTAACTATGTAGTGCCGATACTTTGTTTCTCGAATAAAAGATTCTTTAAGGTAAACAATGCCTCGAAGTTCTTTTGAAGAGTTTCATCTGTCGGAACCATGACAGTTTATTTTTGTACTATGTTGTTGGTGAATTCTTATGTATTGTTAACCTCCTGGAGACATTATGTTGAGTTGGCAGTCATAAAAATAATTTAAATAACTATTTAAATAAATAAATCATCATGGTGTTTTCTATAGCTGTACAACCATTTTCTTGCTGGAAGTCTCACTTAGAAGACTATACTATTTTATATTTTTAATTTCCATTTTTCCTATTCTTTCCTAAATAGGAAAGTAGTTTAAATTACATGAATATTTCTGTACACCTAGTTAGGTTTAGAACACAAACTACGTCAGCTTTTATGAGAGGTTTTTCTTCTCTCTCTTTGCAATTTCTGGCATATAATTAAAAATAAAGTTTAATTGACACAGAAATCTATCTTCAGGTTTTGAAACATCATATAGTTTAGTTCCTACCCACCACTGTAACTTGGAGGGATTATGAGGGATCAGAAAGTATAACAGAAATATTTTAATTAAGCTTCTCAAAGCTGAATTATACTAACTGTTCAAGAGCTGGAGTAAATTGATACAAAAGGAATGGTAGAATAGAGATTAGAATGTGGAACTAGAGAGACTCAATTTCTAATTCTTAATCATGTNTAGTTTATGGTTCAATAGAATGCACAAATCCAGAAAATGGTTTAATTCAGCAATCAAGTAAATGTGTTACATGAATGCAGTTTTGAAATATGTTAGGAAGAAAAGAGCAGACAGAAGTTCTGACCGCAGTCATGTAATGCTTATTTGAATAGATACTGCATCAGGCTTTTCTCCCATCTGATACTGGTTTTTATTCCATTTAGTTATTTAATTTCTATACACGGCAACATTTGGGGGGAAAACTCTTAATTAACTTTATTTTATTTTACAGGAAAAGAATTGCATTATACGAGTCAAATGGGGGAAAAAACTGTTTTCAAAGAGAATTGTGGGTCATGTCAAACTGAGGAAAGCTGGAAACAAATGCAATACACAATTCCTTTGCAAGGGTTTGTAATATATGCAATATATTGCATTGCATATACATTTTTATTTCATAATAACATGTTGGCTTGCATGTTAGTTTAATTTCTAGATTAGAGATCATAGTATGATAGAATTACAGGAACACGTTTAGAGTAAAATTAGGATTTAGTTGTTCTTTTGGCATACTGTCCCAAAATGTGCCAATATTAACTGATGCTATTTTTTTTATTCATTATTACATGTATCTGCAATATTGTTACTGTTGGCAGAGAATGCTGCATGTGGCACAGATATGACTAATGCTGATGGCTTCATCTACCTTCTTCCTTCTTACTAAAAAAAATAATTCTCCAGTGGTCTTCAAGGGAAGCTTTGTGTAAAAAACCACATTGTATTAGTCCAAGAAAATAGTGATGGGATCATGAAGTCCCTGAAGCCAGATCCTTCTGCTCTAGGTAAGGCCATAACTGGCGCACCAACCACATTTGAGCAAAAGATTTCTGGCCACAGCTTCCATCCACCTTTCCTGAAATATGTATGAGACTAGGTAGGAGGACTCCCACCTAGTCGCTTCTCCTAGGGCAAGGGTAGGCAACCTTGGTTCTTTTATGACGCATGGACTTCAATTCCTAGAATTCTGCTGGCTCAGGAATTCTGGGAGTTGAATTCCACACGTCATAAAAGAACCAAGGTTGCCTACCACTGTACCTGGGATAAGGTTATTCTCTCAAAACACTCCACTGGATCTACCAAAGTGCTGCAGAAACTCTATCTTGCTCAGGAGAAAACAGATTTAGATAACATTTTTTCTTGTAAACATAAAATGATGTTTGTTTTTAGGATTACAACAACATATTGTTGCCTTATACTTCATTTCCTATTTGCCTATTTATCTCTCTTCTTGGCTGCTTTGATTCTTAGTTCTCTGGTTCTGATTTTCCCCAAGTTTTTTATTGTATAACTTTTAAAGAGTTTTTCTCTTGCAGACAGCCAAAGGGAGAAAGCTATTGAAAAACTAAGATGGGAATTTTGCCTAAATTAATTCCACTTGGTGTACATTCATTTCCTAAACAGATAATTGTATTAGTCCTGGTGCCTTCACTTTTGAACACATAAAAGTATCATAGTTTTCTATGGGCTAAACAGTAAGACTGAATTGACATTTTACTGATTGGTTCCAAATAATATATTATTTTCCTTTCCTTTCCTTTCCCCTTTCCTTTTCCTGATAAACACTTTCCCATATCTTGTGCATCAATTCATCTACCTTCTTTTATGTTCATATTAAATACATGCATTTTCTCCATCTGAATATTGAAATAAAGACCTGTGTCCTGGAAGAAATTCTATTCACTAATATAAAGTGTAGGAGTTTCCCTGCAGACTCCATACAATTTAATTCAATTTAGGATAAATACAGATGATACAGTGATATTAATTGCTTTATGTCACAACATTTTGGAAGAAGCTGGAAGTGCTGTAAGTGACTTCAAATATTTGTCCAATAAGGATTATATTCAGTTTAAATATGTTTGGAAGGATTGCTTACTGGAAATGATAGGCACATTAGCATGATTTTTCAAGAACATAATCATTCTTGGCATGTGGTGCTCAAAAGTCAGCTCTACTTCATATGATGTGGTCTTTTGCTATAATGGATCTGCTATGGACCAATACAAATTTTTCCACATGTTAATTTTATCCTGGAAGATTCATTCGTTTTTGTTTTTTTGATCATTCATTAGGGTTTCTTTTATCAGTTTATGTTCTTTTGAATTATACTGTTTATCAATGGTATTACACATCAATGGGAGGCAGTCAGTATACAGATTTGATAAATAAAAATAAATACCAAGAAATTTACAGGACAATAGAAATGGCATTGCGTGTTTTATGATTTTAAAAAATGATACTACAGATAGTCCTCAGTTTATGACCACAACTAAGCCCAGAATGTATGTTGAAAAATGAGAAATATGTTAATTGAGCTTTGCCCCATTTTATTACTTTTCTTGCCATGGTTGTTAAGTGAATCACTGCAGTTGTTAAGTTAGTAACATGGTTCTTAAGTGAATCTGGCTTCCTCGTTGACTTTGCTTGTCAGAAGGTCACAAAAGGTGATCACATGACCCTGGGACACTGCGACCGTCATAAATATGAACCAGTTGTCAAGCATCTGAATGTAACTCATGTGACCATGAGGATGCTGCAACAGTCATAACTGTGAAAAATGGTCACAAGTCACTTTTTTCAGGGCCATTGTAACTGAATGGTCACTAAATGAACTGTTGTAAGTTGAGGACTACTTGTACCACTCTGGAAGAACACCTGTTGTCTTTTAATTATACAATAGTCTGGAGAACTCAAGGAGAACTGCAAGGATGGTCTATAACAGGGGTAGGCAACCTTGGCTCTTTTATGACTCGTGGACTTCAACTCCCAGAATTCCTGAGCTATGCTGACTCAGGAATTCTGGGAGTTGAAGTCCATGAGTCATAAAAGAACCAAGGTTGCCTACCCCTGGTCTATAATGGTTTAATTATGGATGAGAGGGCAAAACAGTACATGACCAAAACCTGATTTAGGTTAATTGATGGCTCAATGCATAGTAGAGGTCACAGTCTAGATCTGGTTTTTGTCTCATAGTAGTGAAAATGGGACCTGGAATTGGGGGGGGGCATTACCATTAGTAATGTCTGATCATTTTCTGCTAGTCTTGGATTTCTCCATGGTCACTCCCTGCTATAGAGAGGAAGGACCGATTTGTTCACCCTTAGTTGCTGCTTGGAATGAAAGAGTAACGGTGGTCTTAGATCAAATCACACCTGTGTACACTTTCTGTTTGCATGGATCCCAGAGGGCTTGACCTGAAGGTTGTGTATCCATCTTACCTCTACTGGCTTTTAGCAGTTTTTAGTATTATCAATCATTATATCCTTCTGTACTGTTTACAGGGAGTTGTGGGTTTTTTTTATGGTTCTCCTCAATGCCAATTCCAGCTGATGTTAGTAGATGGAGAGGTCTGGCTCTGAACTCCTGCAAAATGGGGTGCTTCAGATATCTACCCCTCTTCCCACTGCTACTTAAGAGGTACATGAAACGTCTGGGTGAGTTAAATATAATTAATGTGAGAATGATAATCAGTTCTACGTCTCTGCTTCCAGGTACCCAAGTTACACCATCAAGTTTCTTTACCAGTGGAGGAGAAAGAACAGCCTTTAGTCAAACCCTATAAGACTGAATGCTTGTGGGCTTTGACCTCTGGATCTGGAGATTTCCATCTTTGATTCTGGATGGGATAGCACTCCTCAGAGTTGATCCATAGTTTGAAGGGAGGCCTCTTGAGCTCAAAACTCCTGCTCAAGGAGCTGATGACAACTATGTCTTAGGAGGGTATTTCTGCAAGAACAATCATATCTGCCAATTGCATATGTTCCTGGATTAGGAAGCTCTGCTCACAATCACTAACGTCTTACTCATCTCCTGGCTGACTTATTGCAAGGCACTAATGTAGATAAAGCTGCCTTTGAAAAGCCTTTGGAAGCTACAATTGGTTCAGAATGCAACAGTATGTGCAATGTTTGGGCGCAATATGGTGCTCTTCATAAAACCACTCCTTCACAAGGTGCATTGGCTCCCAGAAGATTTCCAGGTGCAATTCAAGTTTCCAGTTATCACCTATAAACCCTTACAAGGGCACTGATACAGGTTACTGGACTGTCTGTTTCCCATTATTTCTGCCCATCCCACCAAATCTGGTAGGGTGGGTACGTCTTGAATTCTTTCAGTGAAATAGTGTCATCTAATGCAGGGGTCTTCAACCTTGGCAACTTGTGGACTTCAACTCCCAGAATTCTGGGAGTTGAAGTCCACAAATCTTAAAGTTGCCAAGGTTGAGGACCCCTCATCTAATGGGCCTAATGAGTTGAATCTTCTCTGTAATAATGGAACAGCATCCCTGTTCCCAAATATTCAGATGGTTCTTGCCCTGTTAGCCTTCCATAAGACCTTGAAGATGTGGTGATTTCCTCAATTGTTTGGCCAGGTTGAGCTCTACATGTAAGATTGGTTAGGGTTTTTTTTCAGGAGGTTTTTAGGAGTCTTTGTGTGTGTTTATTATCAAGGGTATCAATGTTTATGTCAACGCTGCTAACATCGGATGTTCTTGCTTTGACAACAGATGGAAATGCAGCCATTTTCCTCTTTTGCTTTTAGAGTTAGTTGATGCTGGGAGGGAGAATGTGGATGACAGTCCAGCTAGTCATAACAATAATAACTCAGCCGTGGGAATCCAAGGTTATTGCGCCCAGAGTTGATAAAGATTTGGTGGGCTGGAAAGCTGGGGAGAAAGCCCGTGCTTCAAGCTAATTGGGGAATGTGATTTAGAACTGTTAATTGGAGGAGGGAATTGTGCTTTGCTACTTTGTGCCCAGGGGAGGGAAATTCAGTTTTTGGCTTTAACTATGTAGTGCCGATACTTTGTTTCTCGAATAAAAGATTCTTTAAGGTAAACAATGCCTCAAAGTTCTTTTGAAGAGTTTCATCTGTCGGAACCATGACAGTTTATTTTTGTACTATGTTGTTGGTGAATTCTTATGTATTGTTAACCTCCTGGAGACATTATGTTGAGTTGGCAGTCATAAAAATAATTTAAATAACTATTTAAATAAATAAATCATCATGGTGTTTTCTATAGCTGTACAACCATTTTCTTGCTGGAAGTCTCACTTAGAAGACTATACTATTTTATATTTTTAATTTCCATTTTTCCTATTCTTTCCTAAATAGGAAAGTAGTTTAAATTACATGAATATTTCTGTACACCTAGTTAGGTTTAGAACACAAACTACATCAGCTTTTATGAGAGGTTTTTCTTCTCTCTCTTTGCAATTTCTGGCATATAATTAAAAATAAAGTTTAATTGACACAGAAATCTATCTTCAGGTTTTGAAACATCATACAGTTTAGTTCCTACCCACCACTGTAACTTGGAGGGATTATGAGGGATCAGAAAGTATAACAGAAATATTTTAATTAAGCTTCTCAAAGCTGAATTATACTAACTGTTCAAGAGCTGGAGTAAATTGATACAAAAGGAATGGTAGAATAGAGATTAGAATGTGGAACTAGAGAGACTCAATTTCTAATTCTTAATCATGTTTTCTAAGTGGGTTGAACTGGGGATGTCTGGAGATTGGAATTTATTTGCATTGCTTAACCTTTTTTTTAGATGTATAAATAGCAATCTGAAGATTTCCTTCCTTGAAAAATGTCAGGGAACCCCCAGCTCTGCAATTGGGATTGTTTATCTCCAGTCATCTTTTCCATTTCAAATTCTATCATTCTATCTTCATTAAAGAGCATTCTACATAAATATACATTATTAAAAAATATTCCCCAAAGCACACAAACAGCACAAGAGATGACAATTCTTCTGTCACATCTTAAATTAAGTTCATTGGTAACGTTTGCAGTGGCTCAGGAGACCATATAGCTCCTCATTCATCTGAAAATTGTAATCCCCCTTCTTAACTAGGTTTTGCAATCAGTTCTCTTAATTAGCTGCAACGACTGACAAGAGATGAGAGAGCAAGAAACCCCAGAAGAAACCATTTTGGGTCCTTACATTCCATGGAATCCATGAGCATAGATTTTGGGAGAATTTAATTTGCATGTTTCCTCTCCATTAAACCCTCTGCCCTTTACTCAAGTCTTCAGTCCAAGCTGTGGGGCTCACCTTAGGTTCTCATCAACATATTTTTCCTCTATTAATTCCTCCTCCTCCTCCTCCTCCTCCTCCTCCTCCTCCTCCCCCTTTCCCTGCTGGGTGACTTAAAAGTTTTGATATATGAGATGTCCATCTATACAGTTTATAACATTTGTAAATGATAACTTGAGCACATGCGGCTTTGATATATGGCACATTGGCTAACATTACAAGTCCTCTGAAGCCAACTGGTTGTAAATATGATTGGCAATGACAGTTTGGCAGCCAAAAGCAGGAAGTATACAAATTGGGACTGTACTTGGCACAGATTTTAACAGCTCTCAGTTTACTGGGAAGGGTTTGATTCTGCCTATTTCCACTGCAATAAGAGACTGGCTTAGTGTCAGACCCACATCACCCAGAAATCAAAGTTGTGAGCAGGTGTTTTATAACAGTGTATTTTTATTTTATTTTTATTTTGCTTACCTTTTATCCCAAAGGTAATTATCCCACTTTAACCACATTATGTGAAGATCCAGGCTCTCTTGATAGTGTGTGTGTGTGTGTATAAATTCTAAAATAAGACCAATATTTTGATAAAATGTATGTATCAGTGCAAATGTAGGCATTATCACCCTAGCTTATATAGAAATATAGGACATATTACTACAGACGACATCTCTATACCCAAACAACCTAGAAGCAACCTAGAACTAAGGAGAAATTTTCTGACAGTTAGAATGATTAACCAGTGGAACAACCTGCCTCCAGAAGCTGTGAATGCTCCAACACTGGAAGTTTTTAAGAAGAGACTGGACAGCCATTTGTCCGAAATGGTATAGGGTTTCCTATCTGAGCAGGGGGTTGGACTAGATGACCTCCAAGGTCCCTTCCAACTTTATTATTATTATTGTTGTTGTTGTTGTTGTTGTTGTTGTTGTTGTGTTGTTGATCATCGCATAGTCAGCCAGATGTTCAGACTGGATTTGGCATTTTTGTCTACCTATCGAGTCCTTCCCAAGGACCTGAGATAGGCAGATGTGGATGTTTGATGGTATTACAGATATCATCGCAGGATGGAAGCAGTTCCTAGTCAGGCCGCCTTTTGCAATTGACTAATGGCGAATCTGTCAATGGTGTTCAAGTGGTGCTCCAGTTGTTTTGGGATTGTACCCAAGGCACCTATTACTATTGGTACTACCCTTGCTTGCTTTTGCCACAGTCTTTCTATTTCTATTTGTAGGTCTTTGTATTTTGTTATCTTCTCCAGTTCTTTCTCATCTATTCTGCTGTCTCTAGGCACTGCCACGTCCACTATCCAGACTTTTTTGTCTTTCTCATCGACAATTGTTAAGTCCAGGGTGTTATGTTGCAGGTGCTTGTCTGTTTGAATTCTGAAGTCCCAGAGCAGTTTAATTTTATCATTTTCTATGACTTTCTCTATTTTATGATTCCACCAGTTTTTGCTTGCAGGCAAATGATATTTCTTGCAGATCTTCCAATGCACCATTGTTGCTACTTTGTCATGCCGCTGCTTGTAATAATAATAATAATAATAATAATAATAATAATAATAATAATAATAATAATAATAATAATAATAGTAGTAGTAGTAATAATAATAATAATAATAATATTTATTAAACAAGTCAGCTGCCTATATGCTCTGCTGCCCAGGTTTTAAACTGTTGATGGTACCTTTCAAGGTTTCTGCTCTGTTAAGATTATTCTAAAAAGGTTGTTCGGTAAAACAGAGCGTGGGGTCTCCACCTATACAGCAGGCATTATTGGAAAATGTTTTCCCTTCCAATCTGTGTGCAACTGAGAGCATCGTTACAAGGAATGTCTTTTTAAGGACAGCATCTCCCATTTACATTAGTTGTACATGCATAATACTTACCCATCCTAGAAAAAGAGTAAGAAGAGGCAAGCAATGAAAAGCCAGAGATAAGAGAAAGAAATGGAATCTAGTTTATACTAATACTATTCATTATACCATATCTTTCTATTTTTACAAACATCCTTGCTTCTACTATATGCATACACCAATTCACATATTGCTTGTTGTTCTTAAATAAATAAATAAAATAAATAAATAAAATAGAATAGAATAAAATAAAGGTATGGAGGAAGAGCTAATGGGTTGAAAGGAAGGGGAAGGTCATGGTTAGGTGGCATTGATGAGATCCCATCTAACCATGACCTTCCCCTTCCTTTCAACCCATGAGCTCTTCCTTCATACCTTTATTTTATTCTATTTTTATCTATTAATTACAACAATCTATATGCCACTCAGTCCCCAAATGGCTCTGAGCGGTTTATAAATATACAAAAATAAAACAAAACCAAAACCAAAATAATACCCATTGACCCCCAAGGAAAAGAGTCTTAGCAGCAATGTTTGTCTACAGTAGAAAGGGACACCCCCCGCCGCCCCAATGCCATCAATCGCCAATTGCTTTCTGGGATAGCTTTGGGGATTTCTGAACACCAGCAGGGTTGATGCTGCCCTGACCTTGATTTTATGATTGAGTCTTCATTCCTTTTCTGAATATACTCAAAGAACTTCAACAAACCATTTTCTTCTGGTCACACTCTTGATTTGTTTTTTTTCAATTCACATTAATTCAGCACCATTCATTCTTGACTCTGCATCTTCTTGTCTTTATACTCATACTTCTTAAGTAATCCATCCCCACTGGCTTCAACTCATTGCTATGCTTCTCCTGGCTTAACCAACTTTCATTTTGCTTTGTTAAAGGGCAGAAGAACCTTCTTCTATGCAGCCATGTTTGCTTCTTAGAACAACTCACAGGATACCGGGTACTTTTCTACCAGTGGTTGTATGCCTAAATATTTTTCCCTCTCAAGCAAACATTTTACTAAGGTACACAAATGTAGCTATGTACACAATTACTTTGCTCTTCAATGTATACATGTATATGTGCATGCTATCCAAGTACATGCATATGTACATGCATTCATGAATACATTTACAAGTGGCTGCTCTTGCTGCAAATCTGGACTATCATTAGGCAGAGTGGTCGTAAGAGGAGAAGACTGTGAGGATCAAGGAATGGCACCATCCTGCTTTGGATGAGAAAGCTGAGAGTGCCGTGAAAAAGTGCCACTGGCTTGCTGACCTCAGGCACAGATGCTGATATTGCCCTGTCACTTTTATTCGATCACAACTCATCTACTAGTGCCATCACTGTCTGAAATGTAGGAAGAAGTGAGTCATGGGGGTGATAGAGATCACCTTCTTTTCTTAGGTATCAGAATGTCTTTACAAACTCCTGTCTGAATTTTCTGTCTTTCTCTTACACACAGAGACACTCAGACATACTCAGTCTTAAATTCCTCGGTTTAAATAGCCACACTTTCAAACAATAGTGGTGATCTGTTTATATATTTTTTTGGTGTGGTTAATCAAAATTTGATCCCTTACAAATTTGACTTCACAGAGGAGTCAAAACTACAGATTCAAAAAGGAGGAAATGGAAATTGAAAATGTTTTTAGACCTAAAATCTTACAATGCACACACCATAACCCTCAGCAATGTATTGCATTATTGTTGTGCCTTGTAGCTTTTAAGGGGTTTACAGCCTGGCCATAATTATTCATCACAGGGTTCCATTTGGCACAAAATTGATACTTTCCAATTCTCTGCTCTTCTTAATGAAGAGTTATTTGCTTCAGGTCCTGCTCAGCTCTCCTTGCTGTCAATATATTCACTGAGTTTATTTGAAGAGATTTGAACAACATTATAGACAAGGTTTTATGAAATGATTTCCGTGATGTATTCCTGAATTTAAAAATTGCATTGTGGTAAAACACTGAGATTTCATTAAGCCAGGCTCTCTCCTGGAATCAGTGTCTAATGAACAAACAGCGTCATGTTATGCATGAAATATTTTATGCTAGACCAGTTGTGCATACAAGAAGGATTGTATATTCGCTGCACAGGAAACCAAAGCTCAGTGCAGATGTATGGAATGTTTTCCACGATGAATCTTTCATCCCAGAATAATCCTTCCAATTATTTAACAAACAAGCATAATACATATTTACTTAGAAGTAAACCCCATTGAGATTTGTGGATTTTGTCTTCTCTGAGCATTCATAGAAGAGCAGCAAATGCAATACATTTGGTTGTTACTTTTAGCTAGATTATTTTAAATGTCTGCATATCACTATTAACAATATCATTTTCTTTAGGTGATTTAATTCTGCCGTAAGGATTTAAAAAGATAGTCGGTATTGTTTACATATTAAGCTAAACCATGGTGTGAAAGGTCAGAATCTGAATATAAAAATAAAAAAATGATTAAATAATATATGTCCAAACTACAAATCAGAACTTTAGCTTTAGGATCTATTCATATTTCACTATATTATTTTCTTCATTTACATGTTTGGGGAATGTTAAAACTTGAATTGCAATTTAGCTATACACATGAAAGAAAAAGAAAAAGAAGCTAAAACAGAGGGATGCTAGTGTTGTAGTCTGTTGAATCTTGGGAGACTTTTAATTAAGGAATTTTCATTGTGCCTTCTGACTGGTTGGTGTTCATGGATGCAGTTTGCTAGTGTATCTGTCCCACGAAGTGGCTGTTAAAATCCTTACACTGTATGTTGAAGTCAAACCCCACTTTTTCTGGGGTCTTTATTGGGTCTTTTGGCTTATTTAAAAGTTTTAGAAAGCTTTAATTGGTTTGTGTACTATGGTGACTCTGGGTTGTTATAATGGTCTCTTGGCAGTTTCTGAGATGTTTTTGATGTATGATAGCACTATCCTTGTCATAGTTTGTGTTGGTTATGCTGTAATGGGTTGTGTGGTCAGGTATTTTTTTTAATAATAATAATAATAATAATAATAATAATAATAATAATAATAATAATAATAATAATAAGTAGTAGTAGTAGTAGTAGTAGTAGTAGTAGTAGTAGTAGTAGTAGTAGTAGTAGTTGGAAGGGACCTTGGAGGTCATCTAGTCCAACCCCTGCTCAGGCAGAAAACCCTATATACCAGGGATCTTCAAACTTGGCCCTTTTATAACTTGTGGACTTCAACTCCCAGAATTCTTCAGCCGGGCACACCTGGCTGAGAATTCTGGGAGTTGAAGTCCACAAGTCATAAAAGGGCCAAGTTTGAAGACCCCTGCCCTATACCATTTCAGACAAATGACTGTCCAGTCTCTTCTTAAAAACTTCCAGTGTTGGCGCATGCACAGCTTCTGGAGGCAGGTTGTTCCACTGATTAATTGTTCTAACTGTCAGAAAGTTTCTCCTTAGTTCTAGGTTGCTTCTCTCCTTGGTTAGTTTCCATCCGTTGCTTCTTGTCCTGCCTTCAGGCACTTTGGAGAATAGCTTGACTCCCTCTTCTTTGTGGCAACCCCTGAGATATTGGAACACTGCTATCATGTCCCCCCTCGTCCTTCTCTTCATTAAAGTTGCCTGGGTATCCATTTTGTTGGAAGATGTTGCATAGGCGGTCTCTTTCTTTTCTCGTGCTCTGGGTTGCTGCAGAGCATCAAACCATTCCACTGTTCAAACTGCATTAGTCTTAAGTGGGCATTTTCCTCTGATTCTCACTTCAAAAGGGTGAGAAGTTAAGCAGCCATTTGGGGCATTCATAGCACTGAAATGTAGAGCACTTTTGGCAGGGCTGGTGGGGTAAAGAAAAGGGGCCTGGGAGAGACACACAGGGCTGAGCCTGCCCACGTCCCTCCTTGTATACTGGCTACTGCTGTCAAGTTTTCCGTTTGCGCAGTATTCTCATGTTAAGCCAGCCATTAGCATTGAACATACAGTATCTCAACATACAGCAAAATAAGACTAACATGGTAACATTGCACTCATTTGCAACTATGAAAAGAGCCCTCATGGGACCATTTGCAGAGAAACTGCAATTTAAAGATCTTCGCTTGTCCTGCCTTCAGGCGCTTTAGAGAATAGCTTGACTCCCTCTTCTTTGTGGCAGCCCCTGAGATATTGGAACACTGCTATCATGTCCCCCCTCGTCCTTCTCTTCGTTAAACTAGACATACCCCATTCCAGCAGCCGTTCCTTGTATGTTTTAGCCTCCAGTTCCCTAATCATCTTTGTTGCTCTTCTCTGTACTCTTTCTAAGGTCTCAACATCTTTTTTACATCGTGGTGGTTTGTTGAAACATTTTTACTTTATTTGCATTTGTATAGATTTTGTTTTAAGGTTGTTGCTTTATCCATTCTTTGTATTAATTTTGGATTCTGTGTAAAATTTATAATGGAATGCAGATGCATCAGTGCATAAAATATTCAGAAGATAAACATTGATTCATTGATATAGTTTAGACAGGCAGCCCCGTTCATTACATTCTGAAAAGGTGATTTCCGTGTTCATATAGTGACGCTGTGGGTTTTTTCCTTCTCTCAAAAGCCTGAAGTGAAGAAAGATCTGCTGCCATAGGAAAGAAGGGGTTTATGTTTTCAGAACAGATGTGGGAGATCAAGGCAATAGATACAGTGTTCTTGTTATGAGATGGCAAGTCTTTCCAATTATCTTATTGTTTGTAAGAGTTTAGCATTTAAAGAAAATCGGGGAATGATAAAAGTGATCATCTTGGGTAATTTTCAGCTTTTTTTGCAGCATGTCTTCATATTACCAGTTTAAATAGTTATATTTCTTCAGGCCTCACCCCTCACTTGTACCTAATAATGGCACAAACCTAGCCTAGCAAGAATTTGTTTTATTTCTGTATTTCCATGATGTTGCCTTCCGCTTCCCAGCTTATGAATGAGACAGTTATAGGTTACCCTTAGTTGTATCAGCACTGAAGTAGTGTTTATCCATCAGTCAATCGTATAAGGGCATCCTCAAGGAGATGCATTTCCCTTCTCATTGGTTGCCTTCTGCTGGTGGGAAAACAACCACCAATCACTCTCCTTATCCTGGTGGGATGGTTCTAGATAAACATAATGGGTGTGTGGAAAGGTGATCTTTCAAGTTGCCAATTGAGGAGTCTTAGGCACAAAGATCCTTCAGTCCATACTTGCACCCTGTCAATCAGGTTGTTTCTGAGCACGATCTAGTTTGCTTCAGAAGAGATCTGGGTAAAATTGAAAGTTAAAGAGGATAGAATACAGTAATGTCATCTCTAGCCCCATAGCAAGAGATCTTCCTTACTTTAAGGAAGGGCAAGGATACATTTACTGTACAAATGAGGCTGAAATTATACATCGTGTGAAGATAGGAGAGGACTGCTTTATCGGTCCTGCTTCTGGGATTTGTAGTGAAGATTTATGAGTTAGCTCAAGATGTCATCTTGTTAATGCTGATCTATTCCACTACTGTATGTATGAACCAGGTCACTATTTGAGTGCTTCTGCCTCCTCTATCTAGCCCTGCCACAGTGCAATCCTACACCTGCCTATTCAGAATCATTGGGTCAGTTATGGCTGGACTTCAGGGCCCTACAGCCATAGGGCCCCAGGTCATCTGGCAGATGGCTCCAGCTGACTGGAGCAGTGGGGAGCCTGGATTGACCTGCACAGAGCATGCTCAATAGATATGTCTTCTCCCAATATTCCTAATTGTATGGCATCGGGGATGGAGGCACTGAACATATGCATCTACAGCAGATGCACTTTTTATTACTTTGATAATATAAACTTTCATTACTCCTAGCTGAATTCAAATGCTACATTATCCCATAAAATATTGCCTAAAGCCCTATTACCACCAGCTGCCACCAGTGGCAGCAGGGCATCAAGTCCAGGGCTCTGCCATTGCAGTGGAGACAAGTCTCTTCTCTACTCCATCTGTTTCCTCAAACTTGACCGAGTGATGAGAAGACCTGTTTGCCTTTCTTCTGCAAAAGGGACAAACAAAAAGGCATTCTTGCTACAGGTTTGTCCAAAGCAACCCACTTGCTGTAAAAAAAAAAAGGGGGGGTTGTAGCCAGGAGGGTGGGGAAATAATATAATTCTCCTTTACACCTATCTTAATTTTGTTCCAAAATACCCAAACGTGACTCTCAAGCATGGTACTAAAATCTGCAGGGCTCTCTGGTGAGGAGACCAAGTTACAAAACCACAGCCACATTATTTTTGTGGCTAACAAAAGAAAGCATTTCAACTTGCAATCCTGCAGAAACACCTACCTGTGGGTAAAGCATGTTTAAGTGAATAACGTCCTATTTAGCTGATATGCAACTTATCCAATGATGTGTGAAGAAAATAGGATATTTTTCTAAAGTCTTCCAATCCTTTCAGGATTAGATCCCAAACCAGTTTTTACCCCACTTTTAAATTTGCCCTTATAATTTCTAAACACTTAAGCATTCCATCTAGGAAATTACAAACTCATGAAGCATATTTCTGACTTATTGGTTCTTTTATGGGAAGAGAGGAAGTTGGTTTTTTTATGTTCTGCTTTTCCTAGCTATAATTACAACAGTGAACTTCCAGTTGTAGGAATTGTCCAAATATCACTTAAAGCAGTGGTTCTCAACCTGTGGTCCATGGATCGGGTGGGGGGGGGAGAGGCAATGTCATTGCAGGGGTCCAGAAAGGCTTGAAGAAATGTTATGATTTAAATCTTGAGTTAAATCTTAGGGGTCCTTGGCTGTGATCCATGGCCACAAAAGGTATTTAAAGGGGGTCAAGAAAAGGTTGAGAACCACTAACTTAAAGTGTTTCATCTTTGACAGATAAAAACACATTGGTCTGGATCTCAACAAGTTAGAAGGAATTTGAGGGAAATTTAGCTGTGTTTTGTGTCTTCTAAGTCTGAGCTGTTTATCTAAAAGTGATGGCCATGATGTTCCTCAAGGGAAAACAATCCATTATCCACAGTTCAGCAATTCAGAACTGTGAAAAACTTCAGAAAGTGCAAAAGAGGGAGCAAGTTTTTCGTTTTGTCCAGGAGTCCTCCTCATACAAAATATTTCAAAACCTCTGAAATGCTTGAGGGACAGTCTTGAAGAGGTGGAAAACTTGCATTATCACTTGGTTAATTTTGGCTGAACCTAATAAAGATATCGCTCAACTCTGAATGTTGGATTTTGTGTGTGTGACATTTTAACTAATCCTAATTGTCTATGGAGATTCTCAATCATTCAGGTCATGGTTGCCTCAAAAATGCTTTCCAAAAGGCAACTGGACTTTCTTGTTTGTTTGTTTTTTCCTTGAAAACATTTTACTTCTCATTCAAGAATCTTCTCCAGTAGAACTGAAGAAGCTTCTTGGATGATGGATGATGGTCCCAATTCTGTAATCCCCGTTGGTCATATGAAGCTGGCTTAATCCCCTTTTTAATCCTTTTTAATCCCAAATCACTTTACAGGAATTGTATGGGAAAAGAAGCAATTTTATCCCGCTTAATACAGAGCACCCTAAGCCAAGCAGAAGCTGATTATTTCTGCAGCTTCCCCAGCACCACTCATTTTTTTTTCTTAAGGTATGATCATAAGCACAGCCCCCTCAGGCCTGTCTTTTCCAGATTCCTGGGGGAGGGGAGGAGATGCTTGCATTTTAGAAGAGGCCCAGGCAAGAGATTCCCACACTGCCTGATTTCACAATCAGCCGGCTGTCGATATTGTCTTTCCAAACTGCTGGATAATGCAGGGCATCTAAGAGAGATGCCTTCTCTTGGGCCCCAGCAAGCTTTACCCTGCTCAAAATTCCCAGGCAGAAAAAGTCTCATTGCAACAAATAGCTAGCCAAATTTGCTGCAGGATCACGTGTCCAGAGTCAAAAGAGGCTTCCTCCCAAGTCATCCTGGACAGACTGGCAGCCTCAGCATCCTTCTTCACCCTTGGACAGCTTGGACTTTGGTGCTGCAAAACTCACTGGTCAAGGTCAAGGTAAAAAAAAAAAAAACAACGCCAAAGTGGCAGCCACAGCAGTGTGATCAAAACCGCCGCCCAGTTTCAATCACATGGCTGAGGCCATAGAAAGTGGATGGAGCTTCCCAATAGCCTCTTGACATTTTTGACCACACCCTACAGCAGGGGTCCTCAACCTTGGCAACTTTAAGACTTATGGACTTCAACTCCCAGAATTCCTCAGCCAGCTTTGCTGGCTGAGGAATTCTGGGAGTTGAAGTCCATAAGTCTTAAAGTTGCCAAGGTTGAGGACCCCTGCCCTACAGTCAACCCTACCATGTTTCTCTAGCACAGAGAATTAGCGTCTCTCCTTGGAGCCGGGCCAGGTTCAAGGTGGTGGGTAACCACAGCCCAGCAGCCCAGCAGAATACAGAGCCTTGTTGTTGTTGTTTTTAACCCCTCTTCCCTCCCCCTGACTTTCTCTAGCTACCCCAAACACGTTTAAAACAAAACAAAAACCTCTCAGTTCAAGTCGAGGGACTAGGCAAGCCAGGCCCTCTCGCTTCCTCTGGGGCCGCCCCGTCGGAGGGCTCAGAAACCTCTCGAGGAAAGACCCGCGGCGAGCCTCAGACCCATGCAACTCCGCCGCCACGCGTTTTTATTTCAGAGCGTTGACTCCGGGATCGGGTACATTATATATACACACGTAGGTCTACCGTCCCTCCTCCTCCTCCTCCTCCTCCTCCTCCTCCCCTCCCTCTCCCTGCAAAGGCAGAGTCTGTGCAAGAGCTGCCAGCGCCTCCTCGAGCAAGCGGCCCAGAGAAATCTAGTCCAGCCCCACCGACAGCTTCCTCCGGGCGTGTCTCTGCGCGCGCGTGTGTGTGTGTCTACACGTGTGTCCAAGACATCAGCTGTCAGAGTCCAAATCGCTTTTGCTTTCTTCTTGTAGCTTCTCTGGAGACGTCTTGGAAGTTTTATTCCATTTCTGGGCGTTTTCTGACTCCTCTGAAGACGACCGCTTCTGTCGCCGCCATTTCGCCCGGCGGTTCTTGAACCAAACCTGCGTGTAAGGAAAGAAGAGGGAGGGAGGGAGGGAGGGAGAACGTCACCGGCCGTGGGAATACGCACCCGCGGGGTTCAGAGGCGGTGCCCGAGGGAGCGAAATCTTGGGAAGCGGATCCCCGGGGTCGCTGGATTCTATCCCCACCCTAGACTCGGTTCACAGTCCTGTTCAATGGACGTGTCAGGGGATTCTGTGCGTCTGGACGAGCCCAACAACCCCAGGCCTTTTCTTGTTTGCACGGGCGCCGAGTTAAGAGGCTGGTCACGCTTCCCCGGGGAACTTCTCTTGGAAGTGGACCCCTTGCTCTCTCTCCACTCAAGTGGCGAGGGTTCATCACGCGCAAAGTTGCTTATTCAAAGCTAAAGTCGCAGGGCTGGCTGCTGCAAGGCTGGAGATGGGATCCCGACCGCGGCGCCGCTGCTTTCTCCTACAATAAAACACCAGGCGCGCCCGCAAATTCAGTAGCCTGTGATTTCCTCCTAGGAACCTCCTATTTGCAAGAGCATCCGCTTGGGAAGGGAAAAACCCTCACCCTAAAATCGAAGCCGTGGAGATGCTGAAAAATGAAACGAATGCCTGGGAAAGAAACTGCAGCGCAGGGTGGACGCAACCGTCGGGAATCTGTTCTTTTCCCTGACCAGACCTGAGCCGAGCCAAATACGCCACACTTGTGAACCGCCTTTGAGCGCACAGCCTTGCAAGCTATTGGGCGTCTAAGGAAAAAAAAGTTAAGGAGCCGTGGTCTCTGGAAAGCGAGTGGCTTCAGTCGACGCTTTCCCGGGATTTGTGGCTCCGCAGCAGAGCGGACGTGCGGGTGATTTTCACACAAGATCAACCAGGTTATGAAAGCACGGTTGTGTCCACGCGTAGCAATGTCCTAACAATGGAAGCATCTGGGGGCTGAAGGTCTGACTCCCACAATAAATTTGGGGGGAGTGTGTGTCTCACAATCGCGACGAATTATGGAAGCGTCTAATCTTTCTATGCATAGGTCGTGAGAAGCAGAATTTAGATTTGGATGTCGGGTAGCGAAGGTAGCTTGTTCTCACCCCTTCCCGAGTAAGAATCCCCTACGCAGTGTTTCTCAACCTTGACAATTTTAAGGCATGTGGACTTCAACTCCCAGAATTCCACAGCCAGCAATGCTGGCTGTGGAATTCTGGGAGTTGAAGTCCACATGCCTTAAAATTGTCAAGGTTGAGAAACACCGCTCGGAGTAAGCCTAGGACCGCTCAATGGGGGAGGGGGGGAGAGAGGCAGACTTTGCGCTTCAGAGAACTGAAGTCAATAAACTCCAGGAATTCTTGCGCTGCTCCCCAAGATATCACTCGGAAAGAAATGTGCTCGGTGGAGTTTACTCCGAGCATTCACTGGCTATATAGGATAGCAGAGTTGTCGCTGAGGATAAAGCAAATACCCACCCAACTGAGTAGTGCAGAGAGGGAAGCGGAGATCCCAGGAGGTCAAAAACCTGGCCGCTTCCGACGAAACCCAGCCCTGGATTCAGTTGCTCTTGAACTTCAGGACTCGGATATAAGGATAATGATTAGAATAGTGCAGTTCCCAGTAAGAAGCTGCCCACTGCTATTCTTGGGGCTGCATATTCTGCGACAACCGTTGTCAGGGTCTAGGCTAAAAGATCCCCAAAGTTTTCCGAATCTTTCCTCTTTTCACTTGAAAGCCAGAGGCTCGCTTCTCTCCGTCTCCCTCCACCCACCCTTGTGCCAAGCGGCTGCTACTACATCAACTACTACAACCCACCCACTTCCTTCCTTCCTTCCTTCCTTCCTTCCTCCCCCCCTTTTTTTTTTAGCCTAGAAGAAAGATTACCTTACCTCCACTTTTTCCTCCCTTAAATGTACCCTTCTGGCCAGCTGTTCCCTGGTGCCCACATCGGGGTATTTGGTTTCCTGGAACAAGTTTTCCAGCGCCTCCAGTTGTTCGTCTGTGAAGATGGTGCGGTGCCTCCTTTTCCGCCGACAGTGGAGCTGGTTAAGAAGCTGCAGCTCAGTCCGGGACAAGGTGCCCACGTTCATGTAGGGTAGGATTTGATGCGGGACCGGAGACATTAGGACTGAGCCTGTCCCTTCGTAGCCTGGAGAAAAGAGCAAACGAAGGGGGCAGACCTTTGAACTGGCCAAGTTTCCGTATCGCACCACACCCCATTCCAATCCGCCCCGTCCCACGCAAAAGAGCAAAACCAGAGCTTGCTTGCTTGGTTGCTGGAGGCGGCGGATTGATGCTAGGGCGGGTTTTGTCGGGGCCTTTCGATTCTGGACTCATTGCTGGGAATTATGGGGTGGGGGACGCGGAATCGCCCGCTACCACAAAGCTGAACTTGTACCATTCACATCGGTGGAGAGGGCAAGGCAGGAATGTGAAAACTCCCGACTTGAGGAATGTGAAAACCCTCGACATGCAGACCCCTCTCTATCTTAGCCCTGGAGAAGCTCCCTAAAGTTGCGTCGCTCTTACACTGAAAATGCATCCCAAAGATTTCATCCCTCCACCTCACACACACCCCCCAGCCGCGAATGACTTAACTAAGGAGTTCACTAAAGACGCGGGTGGTTATTGCCCTAAATTTATCCTTCCAGTTACGTAGAAGAGAGGGAGTTGCGTTTATTTAAGGGGCTGGGAATGTACAGTTTGCAGCCACTTCTGCTATCGAGCAATAAATCCCACTGAATCAGCACAAGCCCCAAAGTGAAAATTACTTTGTAGGAAAGAAACCCGTACATTTAAGTCGCTACATTCAAATAGGGGAATTGCTACTTTTTGTCCCAGTTTAAAATTTTCTGCAATGGATCAGAAGGTCGTCACCGGACTTGGAGAAAGGGAAGAAGAGCTGATTCCGAGTATGTTTCTAGAAAAGACCCAACCGGCTTCAAGGGTTGAGAACAGGTCAGGGCAGAGACGAACCCAGCTAAATGGAGGAGCATCTCGATTTAAAGTAATTTCCTCCCTATGGATTTATAAGGGTCTGAGGGGTCCTTGATGCTCTCTGATCTCGGCTGTTTTCTTGCAGACGTTTCATTCCCCAAACTAGATAACATCTTCAGTGCTAATAGGGAGTTTCCCTAGTAGCTACTTACCTAGTTTGGGGAATGAAACATCTGCAAGAAAACAACCAAGATCGGAGAGCACCAAACACCCCTCCTTTCAACCCTTAGCTACAAACATTCTCCTTTATTATAGGGGTCTTTCAATGTCAACGGCGATTGTCAGTCATCCGCGCCATTGTTATCCCAAAGATGCTTTTTTTCAGGAAGCAGCTGGTCTTTTTTTGTTTTTCTTTGAAGGCGTTTGGCTTCTCATCCAAGAGCTGAAGAAGCATCTTGGATTCAAAGAAAAACAAGAAAGTCCAGTTGCCTCGTGAAAAAAAAAGCATCTTTGGGATACAAGGGTCTTTCAATTTTGTGGCAGCGATGTAAAACACAACCACCCCACCATTACCACCATCTGGGCACAAGGATGGTTGGTCAGCGCTATAGTGAGCTAGTGATTTAAATATTTAGAAAGGTCATCCTCAAATCGGATTCGCTCCTATTTCCCCCCTCCCCACCAATTTTAACTCAGGGTGAATCTATTTATATTTTGTTTAATTCTCGGTTCCGGGTCTGCTGCTGCTTCTTTTTTTTTTTTTTAAGGGCATAGGAGCATTCTAAATTCTGAATGCATCTATCTGAAAGTATATTCCATTTAATATGTTGTTTCAAAGGAATATTTGGTTAGGACCGGAAAGTTAAAATCGGATTAAGGAGAATTAGGGTGACCGCTTCAGAAAGGAGCAGCTCAGTTATAACTAAACACGTAACCTCTGCTTATTCAGTCCTTATTTCAGTAGGGTTTAACGCCCGATAGATAAGCCTTGGGACAACCGTGTCATTAAGGAAGGCAATCTGAACGTTGTCAGAAATATTCCCAAGGAAAAGCGTGGGCCGCCTTAATTTCAGTTACACGCATTTGTCAGAGCGCGTAAATGCAACCGCGTCAGAGAGGAAACCACCGCTAGTCCCGGTTCTCAAAGTCATCTGGGGTCCAGGGTCGCCTGGATTTAGGATCCAGCGTCACTTCCAGCCAGCGCCAGGGAATCGACCGCAGAATCCCAGCGTTGCGTTGCATTCCGTCACACGCTGTCGCTGCTGCCGGCAGCCGGGAAAAGGACGGGGGGGGGGGGAACCTGAGCACCGCGCCCTTCCAACTTTCTCCAGGGGAAGGGAAATTTCAAGTACCTCCCCAGCCTCGGCCACAGAAATTGCGCCTCTCTGTTGCGGAGAGAAACCCTTCCAGCCTTGGTTCCTCTCTCTTACTTTCCTAAGAATTACCTCGGGGGGGGGGACAGGATTGAGGGAGGGGAAGGGCAATCCGGAAGGAATTTTGCTGTTCTTTTTATTTCGCCTCTCCCTCTCTCTCTCCCCCCCCCCGCTGGAGAAAGCCCCCCAGCAACGCGGAGGAGCGGGGCGGGGGGGGGGAGTGGGAGAGGGCCCATTCTGCCTTACCCGTGGCTGGGACGCAGGAGCACTGCTGAGCGCCGAAGGGCTGCACGGCGCCGCAGCACGAGGGCCCCACCGCCGACGCCTGGACGTGAAGTTGCCCGTAGTAGTAGTTGCCGTAGCCCCCCAGCCTAGATCCACCCAGGGCGGCCAGGTTCGACGCCGGAGCCACGGCCCGCGAGTAATATCCGCCGTAGTCGCCGCCGGCGGGGCCGTACAGGGAGTCCCCCCCGGGCAGGCTGGCCGAGAAGACGACGGGCGCCGCGCTGGGCTGAGACGGCTGCGCCCCGCCGGGCTGGGCTGGCTGGTGCTGGTGCTGATGCTGGAGCAGCCCCGACTCCTTCCCGCGGGGTCTGGCCGCCAAGATGCTGTCGATGCTGAACATGCCAGCGGGCATCCCCTCCGGCGCTCTGCTCGGAGGGAGGAGCAGCGGCGGCCGCGGAGACGGGACCTTCGCCTGGAGGAGGCCGAGCGACGTGTGGCCGGAGCTGGGCCGGCCGGAGAGCCCCGGGGCTGCGGGGGGACGCGAGCCTAGCTTCTTGGGAGGAGGGGGGGGACCGCGGAGGGGCCCTGCAGGGCAGCCGTCCCTTAAGAAGCCGAGCGGGGGGAAAGAGGGAGGCTCTTCGCCTTGGGACGCCGTGCCATCGTGTCCCCCCCCTCTTCCTCTTCCTCTTCCTCCTTCTCCTCCTGCAGTTCCTCCTCCTCCTCCTCTTCCTCTTCCTCCACCTCCGCGGCCGACCGTTTCCTCCTCCGCTGTCAACTGCCTGGAGTCTCTAAGCCGCTCCGACCTCTTTCCTTTTTTATACCCGGGCAACGTCATCCTGGATTGAATTCCCGGCTCTAGGTCGGATCGCGAATGAAACTAGTTTTCCCTCTTTGGGCGGGGGGGGNCAGTGTTTCTCAACCTTGGCCACTTGAAGACGTCTGGACTTCAACTCCCAGAATTCCCCAGCCAGCCCTGCAGGGCTGGCTGGGGAATTCTGGGAGTTGAAGTCCAGACGTCTTCAAGTGGCCAAGGTTGAGAAACACTGCCTTAAGAGAAAAGACGCGCCATCCCGGCCCTTAGTGGGGTCGCCCTTTGGTCCTCGGCCCTTCCTCGCTGCGGGTGAATCCCTCTCCTGCCCCCGAGTTAGGGCTGATCTCTTTCTGAGCGTTGCTGCTCATTGCCGTCCGGGTTAATCCGGCTAATGGCGTTGTGGAGAAGCAGCTAACACCAACCCCCGCCGCCCCCTTTTCTGCCTCCTTCCCCACCCCCCCCTTTCCTTCCGAGCCTTTTTTTTTTCCCTGGGGTCTTCGGCCTTGAGAACCCAAAGCACAGTGGAGGGAAAGGCGAAAGGTTTCGCGGGGTCCGGATTTCTCGCGTCTGTACTCAAGAGGTCCAGGGTTACAATTGCACTAAACTAGTCTTGGCGAGAAGCTGTGGTGACAATTCCCGAAAAGAAGGTCTCTTCTGCTTTGGAATTTCTTGCCCAGAATGCAGACCCCACAATACGTTGCAACATTCGCCTCTTTCGCACACCCATATTCTAAACACAAACACAAACACACACGCACGCGCGCACCCTTTCTACAATCGCCAGTTCACAGTATTGATTCTGGGCGTTTTTATTCGGAATCGCTTTGTCTATTCATCTCGAAGTCTTGGGAATTTCCTTCAGACGCTCACGGGGCATTTTCTGATGATTTCAGCGGATCTCTCTTCCACCAAGGGGGGGAAGAAGGAGGCTTCATGTCCAGAAAGCCCGAGGGGTACGGGCAGACTGCAAGCCTCCGGTCCGAAACACTGCGGACACAGATCCTACCGCAATCCTGTATAGGGCACAAGTAAGGCGCGCAGGCGTTCGTGTCGCAGGTTTGAGCGTCCATCTTAACGCCTCCCAGTCCCCCCCCCCCCACTCCACCCTTCAGCCCCAACTGCAGGATTAAAACCGGCTGAATGGTGCCTAGGAAAAACTTTGGGGTTTATGGGGCGCAAGTGTCCGCCCCACCATTGCCGCCCGTCTGGCGCAGTAGCAAGAGACGTACAGCCTTTTCACACCCTTCAGTGGGTCTCTGTCTTCACATTTCTTTAGGGGCCCCGGTGGAAGAAGAGATTCGGTTTTTCGGGGGCAGAGAGCAACCCCCCCCCCATATTTCCCTGCTCTGCCCAGATTCATACGCGTTCTGGTTCTGCCTTTTACGTGTGCTGCACCTTCTGTGGAAAAGGTGCCTTTCCGTCCGTTAGAACCTCTGGTTTATGGAGGCCCTTCGCTCCTGGAAGCCGGTTCTTTGTGATTTGCAAAACGCTCCGTCTGTCACGATTGTCTCTGGCAATCCACAGGAGGGGAACTGAATCAGATTAGAATATTTACCTCCATCAAAGAAGGTAGGAAATTGGACGCGCTAAACGAAAACAAGCCATTAGGAGCTGTTGATGAAGGACAAATTAGGTCCTTTTTTTTCTCTCTATTTCCCTGGCTTTCTAGTCTTCTTTTTCAACCTTCCATTCTCGATTTTCCCCAATCTGGACAGTGAACGAGCAATTTGGAAATGAAATTGGAAGGGGTGGCGGAGTGTGTGGGTTGCCCTTTTTCTTGCCTTTTCTTCTCTTAGACTTCAGTCCAGGCTATCGATAAGCATACGGGCTTAAATCAGTTTAATTATGGTCTACGGACAAGCACTGGATTTATTTCAGTAAGCTTAAATAGAAAAGAAATAAGTCTATTTGTCGAGAATAGTTAGCCCGTCTAAGCAGAGACTTTTTTGGTGGAAGGAAGGAAGGAAGGAAGGAAGGAAGGAAGGAAGGAAGGAAGGAAGGAAGGAAGGAAGGAAGGAAGGAAGGGAAAGGGAAAGGGAATGCTACGATTTTCAGTTTCTAAACTGGCAGGATTAAATATCACACAATAAAGATGCGCCGCGCCTAACACCTTTGTTCTATTCCTATATCTGCCGGGAATGGTAATCGCCCTTTCTCCAAAATCTACCTTTTGACATTCGCAGATAAGTTCCATTTTCCCGGCCCCTCCTCTTCCCCACTTCCACCACCAGAGAATCCATAATATTTGACATGAACTTCTGGGCTAGACGCATCCCTCGACCCTGGAAATTGCGGGCAGCTCTCAACCCTAATCTCAAAAGCTCTTTACACCAATGCAGCCGAGTCGCTTCTTAGCGCGGGATTAAAGATGCAGAACCAAAAAAAGGGGGGAGGGCAGGTGCGAGAGGAGTCTTCTCCCCCCCCCCCCAAAATGTCTTGTCCTCCTTTTGCAAAGTGGCCGGGCGATTCGCAACTTTGAGTCTCTCCCCCGCCCCCATTACACTTCCCGACGCCGTTTGCTCAGGCTTCCCAGAAACTGACTTTTCGGCCTTCAGAATCAAACCTTTCCCCTTCCCGCGACCAAAGCGGGCTCTGGAGCAGCTGAGGGCACCAAAAATAGGCCTGGGCGTCGACCTGATAAACGTTATACCAACCTTACACCAAAATAGCTACAACTTAACCGAAGTCCTGAGTGTGCGCGATCTCTGGGGCGCTTGGCTGGTTACAGAAGGGTCCGTCCAGAGAAGGGATCTGCAGTTCCTTCTCCTTTAGATGCTCTTTCAGCTCTGGCTGCAGCTCTGCCTGGCAGCGGGTCCTTAGGTCCGACTCTGCCCAAGAGCCCGACGCCTTTTCGGAGAGGCGAAGCCGCTTGTCAGCGCGAAGGCCGGTCAGTAGGGCGCCTAGGGAAGGCTTCCCAAGAGGACGGGGGCTAGCCGTGGCTCTAACGCCCAGCGCCAACGCCGAGGTCTGCCGCGCTTCACGTCTAGGCTAATCGCGTTCAAACGAGAGTCCTAATCCAACTATTCCCCGCTATAAATGTTGCCCGCGGCAGTATTTATGGACTCAGGAGGAAAAGCGGAGGATCAAAGGTCATTTGGGGAAGAAATCCGACCATAACTGTAAAACGCTTGGTAAAAGAAGCAACTTTTTTGAGGAAGACGCGCGTTTGATCCGGGCCATTCCTCACCGCTGAGCCGCCATAGACCAGATTAAAGCAAGAAATCCGTTTACGTCGTTAATCAAAGTTTTGATTACGGCTTAATTAGGAAGGGCGTAATCACCCCCTTCTTGTGAACAGTACCGTTGGGCAGAGGCAACGGCCACCGTTCTTTGCACCTACCGGTAAAACTAGAAAGCTATCCAAACCGGTTTAGGATCGCGGCGCCGGAACGCCCGCTCTGCCTCCTTTGCCTTCTTCTAAGCAAGCGCTCCAGCATTTACTAACAAGAGCCCAAGAGAAATCCTACAGAAGTCGCTTTCTTTAGAAATTCCCAATGCTTCCCAAACCGTTTTTGGGCGTTCCTTTTTCCTTTTTTTGCTTACTTTAGCACCGGAGTCAATATTAGCTGCAAACGCAGCCCCAACTAAACTCTGTTGGAGTTAACAAGGCTCTTGAGATCCCAACCTCCCATTCGCTTTCTTTTTAATCCTTAACCTCCCCGGCCCCGTCTACCTCGGCTACCTTTTGGCGATTAAAGCTGCTAAATTGTGGCCTCTGCCTTCGGGAAGGAGACGGACTCTGTCCTGTGTTTGTCTGGGCAGCTGAGCAGCCGCTTGACTGCTGATCCTGATCCCCCTCCCCGAGTTTAACATTCATAGCTCCCCCACCCCGTACCGTCCAAACCCCTTTGAATGGATGTGGGTGAATTTATCCCAGCCACCATTCCGCCTTTCGGCTTTCGCTTCCCCCAAAGTCCCCCAGTTCAGAGTTTCCCTCCAAAGAAGCCCCCGCTTGTCTCACTGGGAAGCGGCAGGGATTTGGAATCGCAGATGACAGCGGAGCAACCGCGCGCGTTGCTAAGGGCCGGCATCTTCCCGGGGCCGGCGTCCCAGCGTGGGTCGGGAGCGGCAGGCACAGCTTGTCTTAAGGTCGGGCGGCAGAAGCCGGTAGGTAAAGAAGCAAGTCGACGCACGGCTGATTTTCGTTATTAGGAGCCAAACACGATTCCCCACCCCGCAGGTCCGGCCAGGCGGACGGCGAGGTGGCTCTCGCTTTCGGCCAGCCAGATGGAGGAGAGCGAAGAGCCGGGAAGAGGGCTGCAAATCGGGGTTATTTGGTTTAAATCGGAGTTGAACTGCAGAGAGGGTTGATTTTCCTCTCTTCGGCCCCCCCGTTCGCCGCCGATTATGCAACGGTACGCAAGTCAACGCAAGGATAAAGTAACTATTATTTCTTTTAGTAGCCCGTCCGGTATCCGTTGGAACCCCAGTTTTTTTTTATTATTATAAATCGGATTAAAGCCTGAAGCCGCCGTTCCCAGCATCCGCATTTAAGACAGTTGCCACGAAAAAAGGGCAGGACACCGAAAACTGGCGTGCCTTAAAGGGTGATTTTATTGTATAGGCGCGCCGTTTGTTTAAAACAATGGTGATCAAAATGCTGCTGCCTTCCGTGTCTAAACTGTAGGCAGGGGATCAAGGAAAGCGGAGTTTTGGGCCCCGTGTGTAAATCGGTCTGCTTCAGATAATCTTACCCTCCGAGGGATGGAAATGGGGATTCACTTCTATTAAGAACCCCGACTTCGGAGTGATCATTTTTTCACGCAGTCTTTTAAACTCTTTCAATCCTTAATTTGACTCCGATACGAGAGAGAGAATCCGGTCCAACGAAAGTTTCTGCCTTAATGTCACCTGTCTGTTAACTGAGGGAAATTTACACAAACTGTATGTGGGGGGTGGGGTGGTGGTGGTGGTAAATCATCTTCTGTGCCAGGAGGGGTTATTTGGGTCATTTTCTCCTGTTCAAATATCCTGATTTAAATGGCAGCTGTAGGATTTTGGATAGGGCGTTATTTGTTTCGGATTTCGGGTGCGTATTATTAGCTGCTAATAATTAGCTACAATGACCACAGTAGCGATGCCGTTTACACCCAGTTCATACCTACTTGAAAATATGTTCTCTTTCAAAATCTGGGGGGAAAAATAAGCCCTTTTCCACTTTAAGTCTTTTCCATTCGCTCCCCATTCCCCCGGAACCTCCTGACACTGGAAAGGGCCAGTAAAAAAAAACCCACAACTATTCTAAGTGATCAAAAAAGATCTGGCACCACTTCCTTTGCTCCAGTAAGAGGCAAGACATTTGTAACTTCCCTGTTTAGATGGGAGAAAAGAAAGAAAGAAAGAAAGAAAGAAAGAAAGAAAGAAAGAAAGAAAGAAAGAAAGAAAGAAAGAAAGAAAGAAAGAAAGAAAGAAAGAAACGAATGAATTGTGCGAAGGATCGCGGGGGGGCGGGTGCAGTGACTAATTCTCCTGGATTTTGTAGTGAAAAGAGACCAAAAGAATAAGAAAGAACTAAAGGGAAGGAGGCTGTGCCAGGAGCTGTGGAAGAGGAGTTTAATTTGAAAAGTCCGCGGCTCAGCAGAATCGGGGTTCGTTTTAGGCGCAGCTTTATCCAACCTCTTGGTCTCCCGCTGCCTCCCTGGCGGGACTTCTTTTCAACCTGCGCGCAAAACGGCAGGTGGGGGGGCCGGAGACCAAGCCCCGCTTTCCCCTCCACGCACGCGTCTCTACTACCAGAAGTGGCAAGAGGCCTTAGTGGCTCGGCTCTTTCAAAGGATCCCCGCGGGTCGGCGTCACGAGTGTCTTCCCACGGCTTTCATTTTAGCAGCTTTCAAGGGCGCCTTGAAAAGGCAAAACGCCCTCCCCGCGCCCGGCGGCGACTGCCAAGTGCACCCTGGCTGGAGAATCCCGGACCTTGGACAAATGAACTGGGAGGAAGAACTGGGCGCCCTTCCTGACTAGCTTGTGGGGTCCTTCCAGGGCCCCCTAGGTGCTCCTGGCAATGGAAGGATGGGCCCTTGGTCTGATCCCGGAAGGCCTCCCCGCAAGGTCACGCACCGTGGAAGAAAGCTGAGAAGGAGCTGCATCAGCAGAATATAACATTGTTAAATATGGTTATTTAGCCTTGACCTAACCTGAGATACTGGAAAGCTTGACTGAAACGATCTGTTTAGGACAGCCCTGCTACAGACTTTGAGAAAGGAGAGATGCTCAGGGACACTTAGAAACTGTAAGTTAGAAATTTCAGACGTCTATTAAAGCGCCGGCCCGTCTATTAAAGTGTTACCCTTGCTTAAAGAGAACTGGGGCCAAGGCTGAAGCTTTCTTGGGAGTAACTGCTTTTTGCACCAGCTAAACCCAGGTTTATTCAAGAAGGGCTTTCCCACAAATTCAGAGCATGCTTGGACTTGCTTTATTTTTTTGCTTATATTGAAATAAATTTTCCAGCCAAGTGTTAAATTTTGTAAGTCTATCCTGATGAAAGAAAACAAACCGACAAACAATGACGATTTCTTCTCCTTCTTCCATTCCCCTTTATTGAGGGGAAGATTTGGGATAAATTTTTAACAAGGATTAGGGCTACAATATATATATGTGTGGGGGAATAAGGACTCTTAAACTGGATGGATGGGGGTCTAAAGGATAGGTGTCAGCTACTAGGAGGCAATCCTTGGAGAGTGTTTACTATAACCTTTGGCATGAGCAGCTCAAAGCTAAGCACTTTAGAGCCACATTCATTTCAGTAGCAACATTCAAGTCTAAGTTGAAACATAGTCATAATATTTAGCTGTATTGTACTCCATTGATCTTTATTATAGCTTAAACATTACAATAACCACAGTATAATAAAGTGCCTCATATGTATCATGGCTTCTGACAACAGCCCTATACGTTGGGTCAGAGTTTTGATTGTGTCTTAAGTCTGTAAACATTTCACCTTTCAGTCATTCTTAATTACTTGAACTTTGCTTCAGCCCTTCTCTTCCTCCTTTTCATAAGTCCCATAGGACTTGATTCAGCCCATTAAAGGCAGTGCTCCCCATGAATCTCAGCTCAATTAAACATGGATGTGGTAAACCTCTGGTTTTATCAGCAGCACCAGCTAGTACTGCCAGTGGAATGTGGGACTGCTAGTGCCGTAATTCAGGAACATCTGGAGGACCAAGGTGTATCTCCACATATTCTTGGCAGCTGGTGTATCATCATGCCATGATGAGGAAGTGGAGAACCAAGTCTACAATGTCAGACTTTCTTTCTCCATTCAATCCAGCTAGTTAAATGTCATACTGAGCAGAGAAAGAGGAACAAGACTCCGCTGTGCTCTTTGGACACCCTTCCATTTGTGGGTATTGTGCCCAGAGTGGATTGCACCAAGTTCTTACAGTGCAACACTCAGGGATAATTTGTTTCCTAAATAAACTTCTCTTGAACTGATTAGGAAAGTCAAATCCATTTTAAAAACACAGAGCAACACACATACACACACACACACACACACACACACACACACACAAAACCCCTCTTGCAAAAAAAAAAACCCCAGAAAAAAACTAAAACCAAAACCAAAAACCAAAACCCCTGCTCCTCAACTCTTCCCTTGAATAATATCAGCTTCTAAAGTTTTCATTTATATATAAACTTTATTAATGAAGATCTTTGCTTGAAATGTCAGGGGGGATTTGAAATTTCGAGTAAATTATGAAGCTTGCATGTCTTGCCAAGTCATGGGTCAAATGCATTTGTGGGGTGGGTGTGGGGGGAAACTGCTAAAAAGAGCATATGGTTTGGAATTTTTCTACAATGACTAGTGTTTAAATAAATTGCTTGTACTGCTTAACTTCATGTATAATTTTGACAGAAATTGGCCTATAGCCTTTTGATATGTAAACATTTCAGGCTCTTTTATGCGGCAGAAAGAGACACTTGCTTTTTAGCATCAGCTAAAGCAGCCATCCAGTAATGAGAAAGAAAAAAAGAAAGAAAGAAAGAAAGAAAGAAAGAAAGAAAGAAAGAAAGAAAGAAAGAAAGAAAGAAAGAAAGAAAGAGAATTCACCATTACAGTTTTTTCTTATATTTTAACTATCAAAGTAGGACTTTTTAAAAGTAATGCCCATTAGGAGATATATATAAAGAAAATGAGGTGAGAATGTGCATTTATTCTCTGAAATGGATGAATCACAGCATTAAAGTGCAGCCTCTGTCATTTTTTTTCTTTTTAGAGAGCGGAAAATTAGAGAGCAGAAACACTTAATATAAGACTGACTTGCAGGCTCTTAAATATCTGTCTTGCAACCAATCAATCACTGGTAAAGCATGAAAAGGCACTGGAAGGAATGGGTGGCAAGTTATCATTTCATTTCATCTCAGATAGATGTTAAGTTTGGTCTTGATTCATTTGATTCAATGATTTTTTTTATCTAGAAGGTTATGGTGGTACTTATATTAATATAAATTCAGAGATTCTAAAAAGTGTTAGTCACAAATATTTTTTTTCAAATCTACTTTCCAAATTAGCGTATTTCCTACATTGTGTTTTAGGAGAAACTATGAATATATGAACAATGAAGACAAACATTTGAAAATATTCCAGACCATTGGCCATTTGTGTTCGTTTTTTTCTACAATGACTGGCAACAGCATTTCAAGACTTTCCCAATTTGATCTAAAAATGCCAGGGGAGAAATGGGACCTGCAATCTTCTGTGCACAAAGCACAAGCTTAGCCATTAACCCTGTGGCAATCTACCAAAAGGAATGGGCTTATGTGAGAGAAGACAGATACATAAACATGTGTCCCTCTTTAGTCATATTTCATCCAGCTCAGTTCCAGTGTATCTGAATAGAAGTTATTGGGATGGGTTTTTTTTAATATTAGGGGAACAATTATTTTTTTCCTAAAATTTCCGTGTATGAACAAAAATCTTATACAAGCAGTGGTGGGATTCAGCCGGTTTGCACCGGTTTGAGAGAACTGGTGGCTAAATTTTGCTGCATTCATAGAACTGGCTAGCTTCAGGAAGTCCGTTCTAGGCCTTGGAGGCCTGGAGGAAGAGGCTTCCCAGGCCTAGAACGGCTCACCGGAAGTGCCTGATGCCACTTCCAGAAGTTCGTTCTAGGCCTCGGAGGCCCAGGCCTGCATTAAATAAGAGAACCAGTTATTCAGGTATTTGAATTCCACCACTGTATACAAGTAGTGGAAAGTTGTATATAAATTTATAACTAGAGTTCTGAGCCTGATTGTTCCAACTAGGTAATGTCATCATATGAACAACCAGCTCAGAGAGCACCAAGACCTCCATCCCACCCTGAGTTACCTAAATTCTCTTCTACTGAACTACATTTATAAATAAATACAGGTAGTCCTTGACTTATAACCACAACTGAGTCCAAAATTTCTATTGCTAAGCAAGACAGTGGTTAAGTGAGGTTTTCCCCATTTTATGACTTTTCTTGCCACGGTTGTTAAGTAAGTCATTCAGTCATTAAGCAAATTTGGCTTGCCCCATTGACTTTGCTTGTTGGAGGCCATAATCACATGACTCCGGGACAGCACAACTGTCATAAATTCACGCCAGTTGCCATGCTAGTCCAAATTTTGATCACACGTGGCCATGGAGGTGCCGCAACAGTCGTGAGTGTGAAAACTGGTCACAAGTCACTTTTTTTCAGTGCTGTGACTTCAAACAGTCACTAAACGAATGGCTGTAAATGGTAAGTAAGTAAGTAAGTAAGTAAGTAAGTAAGTAAGTAAGTAAGTAAGTAATCAGTTCATCTCAGCATGAACCTTGAAAGTCTGTTGTTTCATGAAAACAACTTTATTTTTTCATTTGAAGTTTTCTAGCATTTGAAAATGCTCTTTTGTGCTACAATTGGGATTATAATCACAAAGCCTCTTGGCTGCTCTTGAAAAGCTGAACAAGGCAGATCTGTTAATATGTGAATACTTCCAGAAAACTCCAAAAAGAAGGAAGAAAGCAATGGCAAAGCACATCCATATTTTCCCCATGAAAAATGCATGGGCCTATCCCTGAAACGAACAGGAATTGCTTCAACTTTCTTGTTTCTAGTGACTGAAACCAGACTGACCCATTCCTCGTCTCTTCTGCTCCAGCAATTCTTCATGTACAATAATCAACAGAGCGTCCCATGTGGCGGCTCCAGGATTGAAAAGTCTCATGACTGCATTTTAAGTCCAACCTTTCCATTAAGCCTTAGACATTTGAATCTCCATCAGCTTATGTTTAGATGAATGCTTTCTCCCCTCAGGTCCTAAACACATTTAGTAAGAAAGATGATTCCTTTATTCCAAGGGCAGCTACAACTATGTGGGGTTTTTTTTTTTCCATCTGAAGGATTCCTTCTTTCCCTCCCCAACACTCACTTCTCCAGAGAAATAGAGATAAGTCCTCCAGGATCCAATTGGTCAGACAAAAATGCTAACAAAGTAAGACAACTTGGTTTTTCCTCAATTTTAAATATAGAAGGTCTCACTTGGAAGCCATGGACTAAAGGGGAATTGCTTTTGTATTTTTCTTCTTACTTTGAATAGCTGAAGAAGATCTGCAAAAGAAACCTAAGTAAATCTACGTATTTACTACATTCGTCCTGTTGTACCTATGAAAAAAAACCTCTAGGTATGCTTTTCCTAACTTTCTTAAATGGAAGAGATATTGAATATGTATAAATTCTAGAAGCTACTGAAGAAATCCATTTATTGCTAATATATATATATATGTTTAACATAAATAAACCTCCTCATGTTGATTGGGTGGAAACGTCTCATACTGGTGCTAGACAGAAAAGGACCTGGAGGGTTGCCTGGTGCCAGACAGCTCAATGTGTTTATTTCCTGTGTGCTTTAGTTGGGGCTGCACCATAGCAGAGAAGGGGATTGGAATGAATGATATAATTTCAATCTGTTAGGCTCGTAAAAGAAATGCAAATTTATTCTATGTGGCAGTTTGTCATATAGGGATTGCTTCAGCCACACTGCACCTTTTGTTCGCTCCTTGAGGTAGCAGCCCCTGTCTTTCACACAACACAACACACACAGAATTAAAACAAATTAGGAAAGTATGAAATCAGAAGGCACTTTTCCTCCTCCTCTGCCATTCAGCTGCTAGAGTGAATTTGACAGTATTTGCTAGAGGAACACATTTCACAGGGACTGGAAATTAATCAGAATCACACAAAATATCCATAAAGGTGAACAGTCTGCGTGCATTGGCCTCCACATAAGGCTCTCTGTCTATTTCAGGGTCAATATCTTCAGTTACAGACATTAAACTGAGGGGGAAATTCATGTAGGCACAGTCTCTTCCCCTTATTCCAACGGCCAGCACTGTCTTCTTTCCATTTTTCAAATTATTTCCCTAATTGCCATTAGAGGATTAGATACATTTAGGATTAGTCACTATTTTGCAATGAGTTCCCATGTAAATAGCTCCACTGAAAAGCAAGGATCTCTTGCCATTGTATTGCTTCTCATCAGATGGAGATTGCATGTTTTCTCCTCCTTTCCTATATTCATTCCTTTGAGGTAAAAAGTCCTTCAGCCAAAAGCTTGAATGGTTACAAGCTTTCTGGCCCCTTTGTTTGGTGCATCTACATTTTGTTGTCACTTGCACTCTTCCATCGGCTCTTTCTTCAAGGTGCTCAATTATATAGCCACAACATCTAGAAAACCATCAAGGTTAGAAACCATTTAAACACCAACACACTTGCATGGTGCCAACGATATCTAGTGTGAGTGACAAAAGCAGGAAATTCTGGTGTGGATGAGATTTTGTCTTCGGTAGCAGAGAAGGCTTTGGCCAGTTTTAGCATATCCTGTCACAAGATTTGGTGCCTAGTTTAGATGTAGATGTTAATGTAGTATTAGGCACAGGTTAGATGGTTTTAGGCAAATTCAGTATAGCCAAGCCAATAATGGCCAATCTATTATCCAAGTTGATCAAATATTCTGTTCTTTACTGGATATAATTCTAATTGGCTCCCTTGGATAATACATTAAGGTTTTCTATCCCTCCCAGTGATACAGACCATACAAAGAAATCACTTAATTAGGGCCTCCTGCAAAGCCCAGCAGCTTTCAAAGGATTCTGATGGGAACACATGAGAAAGTCTTTACAATTGTGGCCCCCAGTTTATGGAAACTGTCTCTCCCAAGATATCAATTCAAGTTCCATTTCTCAATAAACTTTTATGTGGATAAATCCTACCATGATTAATGTTTGTCTAGTTTTGCTCTGATTACCTTGTTCTGATTAGGTTCTTCTTTGCCCCCCACTCGACCATCATCCTTCTTTTTACTAAAAATTTCTTACCATCTATTTAGGGCTAATCGTGTCATCTGAGAGCTTAGTCAATATGATATATTAAATTGCAGGTAATTTAAAGAGCTGCTTTATTTATGCATGTTTACCTCAATCTTTACTCAGACAGGTTGAGTAGTTACTGGTGAATAACAAGATATGTTTTAGACTTAAACTATCAAATATGTGATACAAATGTATAAAGAGAAGAAGGAAAATCAGTATAAATAAATCCAGAGATTAATTCTACTGCCACTGGGTTATTAAAACAATCCCTGGAATGGAAATATTACAGCAACTTAGTCTGTATACTATCCTTAACAAAGTTACTCATCTTTTCTGGGCTTCAACAGTACACTGGATCATAAATTAACCAAAGAGACTTGGTTCACACAACACATTAAGCAGCTAAAAGTAAGGCTGAAGCTAATTAAGTGCAATGTACTGTGCAAATAAGAACCGTTACATCTGGGATGCAGAATTGCAGAGGATCATAAGATTGCAACAAAGAGGAAAAGAAAAAAATTCTTTGCTGCTGTCTCCTGATCAGTTGGAACTTTACAGCTTTAGCAGGAATGGAATTTCTAGCTAATTAAATGACCTGATTAAGGGTGTTGTATAAATTCAGCCATATATAGGTAACAACTGTATACTGTACATAAAATAGTCTCTATCATGTAGTTTTAGTGTTAGGTAAAGACTCGCTCCTCCATTTCCATCCAACTTCCATTATCTGAGCTGTTTTTAACTTTGCAGAATGCAACCTGGGTCAGTCACCAGGACCAGAAGTTTAGTCTTCCAAGCTTTTGAACTCATGCTAAAACCCATCCTCAAGGCATTTCTCTCTAGCAGAGTGTGTGCTTTGGGCTTTGTGTGTGTGTGTGTGTGTGTGTGGTATTTATATAGTGCCTGTTGTGTGTGGCTTTTTAGATGTTGATTGGGGTGTTGATGGCTGGCTATTAAGTCATTGGCTGTTGTTTCCTTGTGTTGCCAAGCCCTCACCTCCTGAGTACTTGATAAGCTAGTGTTAAATTAGCACTTCTGTTGACTGACGAGGGGCCCATTTCCCAGGCTTCAATCACTTCCCTGGCTGTTTTTGTGCCTGCTCGTCCAACAATCCTAGTAGCTGTGAAATTGAATGTATATCCTTGTTTATTGCAATGTGAGGCTACCAATGAGTTAGGGTCTCTTCATCTGACCGCTCGCTTGTGTTCTTGCAGTCTGGAGGTTAGCTTCCTCCCTGTCTGTCCTACATAGTCACAGAGGCAATCCATGCAGGGGATCTGGTAGGTTACATTGGAAGTATCTCCCACCTCTAAGCAATCTTTACAATGCATACTTTGTCCTCATATGGTAGCCTCTGGGCAGTGTGTGATGCCCACTTGCAGATTTCAGAAGCTGCATTCAACTGCTTCCAAAATGTTTTTGATGTATGGCAGGGTGTGCCATGTAGTTGGTCTTGTCTCCCCACCGCCTTGTGCAGACATCTTGTAACAAATGATTGCGGGTTCCCATTCTGCCTGAATTGTTCACATAGGTAACTGCTCTCCAGCTGTTTGGCTTGCTGGTACTACAGTGGGTTCTCACCCTGCCATATATTGTTCTGATGCAACTCTTTTTGTATGTCAGCGGATGGTTGCTGTTGAAATTCAGAATGCTTGAAGTGCTGGTGGCCTTGTGATAAACTGTGGTTTCTAAGCTTCCATCTTCTTGTTTATTGACAAGCACATCTATTTTTAACTTTACTTTAGTATCTCAAACAACTGGTAGGAAGGATTCTATTTTATTTTTATTCCATTTTTTAAATTTAAATAAACATCTATAGTTACACCAATATAATATTTCAAACAGATGTGATATTCTTCAATTCCTTCTTTCTTTCTGCAGACCTTTGTATTCTTTCCTAACAAATAAGTATAGAAAGTTATTCAGAGCTATAAGGGGAAGGGTGATTGATTAAAAATGGCCTTCTCTTCCCTCCAATATAAGCCTTTCCTCATTTGTGGAATCTCTTTCACAAATCAAAGGATCTGTTCCATTCATTTATTAAAAAGCATGAGCCTTGTGACTTGGAAAGGTTGGAGAAAGAAATCGGAATATATGGGTTAAATGAACTATAAGGAGCAGTAACATAAATGGATAGTTTCAGAAACTAATGACTAGGTCAGATGGGCAATAAAATCATGAAACAAATATCCAGGAAGACATAATGATGCTTCATATAACCAGGAAATCCTATCCTTAGATCAGGTCTCCTTTAAATCACAGCACTGAATTCCCCTTATCCCTGTTCTAGGCCTAATTTATGTATTCTGGAGTGGAAGGGTAGTCTGTTTTTTGTAATGATAGTTTTGGGAATTCAATGCAATTTCCAAATGCCTAGAAGCTAAACTAAAACCCTGTGTCTACATGATACTGAAGAATTAATTGCTCCCAGTAGAACTTTCCCTATCTCCTTTTTGTCTTTTTTCCCCATTTGTGATAGAGATAGGCTTTCTGACCCCTACCTGATAAAATTGGTAGGTAATTCTGGGGTGGGAGTTGACTCAAGTATAAGTTAACCATTTAAATAACTTTGGGATAGCTGTAGCAGAATATAACACCAACACCAACATAATAATACATTAAGGGCTAAGAAGATACATACATTTAATGACTGCAACTCAAATTAAAGCATACAATTACTTTTCAATGGCCCTTATTTCTCCAGTCACCTAGTTTTTGTAAATATGTTAATGAACCAGTTTTTTTATATAATTAATTAAAGTAAAATTCTTGCTTATTAGGCATGAGGCAAAACGATTATTCCAGAAACACACAGACAATATTATGGTAAAACAATGTGTTTTTCAGGTGATATTTTCCCAATGAATCATACTGATAGTGTTATGAATCACATAGTTTTATATATCAAATTGAATCTAACCAAGAGGCCTGGTTCAAGGCACATGCTGAGACTGCCAATTTTGTCTAAATCCACATAGTTATGTCATAGATAAAACAACTCGATTTTCAAATGACGTGCGGAAAGCCATATTCTCCTTTTCTGCTAATAGTCATAGTATTGGAGTTGGAGAGAAGAAGTCTGGTCCTGGGATTCAGCAATGAACAGAGGAGAACCGATTTTTTTTTTGAGAAATACACAGTAACTGATCTCAGTTCTCATCTCAGAAATAAAAGCTAGCATTGGGTCATTGAGATTCATATCTGGACAATTTTCAGGCCGAGGTGGAATATATATTTTTTAGCTTTTAACATCTAAATCAATAATTTATTAAGCTATTTCCAGGACTAGAGGTGTCTGCGTAGAGGAGTATAAAAAAAATCAAGATGGTGGCTGAGGAGGCTCCTTAATTAATCAGATCTTATTTTATTTTCTGCCTGTAATCATAAAATCAATTTGCATATGCAATTTAATCAATTATATTACATAATAATCTCTATAATTAAAAGTGTTCTGTTAGTCTTTCAAGGTAAACCAGAATAAAGAACCTAGTCGCTGCAGTTTTCTTGGCAAATTTCAGAAGTGTTTGCCATTGCCTCCTTCCTAGGGCTGAGAGAGAGTGACTGGCACAAAGACATCCAGGTGACTTAATGCCTAAGGCAGGACTAAAGCTCATTATCTCCACTTTCTAGCCTGGTGTCTTAACCATTGCAACAAATTGGCTATCTACCTATATATTAGGACTGCAATAGTATACCCATTGACCATTCAGGCCAACGGAATTAAATTTTAAGTGAGATAGAGATGTGTCACACAAAATACTGTAGGTATATGTTGTGCAGCCAGATTTCCAACCTGCTCATTTCATTTTTTAAAGAAAAGACCAAGTTTTACAATTCCATCCTGTAAGAGTGAAATTATATCTAACCGTAGCTCACACTGTTCAAGAGAAAAAATGTTTTGTAAAACAAGTTTGTAAGTTCGCTTGAATACAGTGTTTCAGATTCCTTGCATGTCAAACATTAAGTAGCCTGGATAGCCAGGCTCTTGGCTGAACTCCGGGCATCTTATTATATACCATGAAAAGCAAATATCAGCCCTCCATCCCATATGCCTATAAATTAAATGCTTCTTTCATGAACAATTCAATGGAAGTATTTTACAATCAGCATGCAAATGTTTTTCTCGGTTGTGCATTTGCAAGTAGTATCATATCCTTGATGGCATATGAATGAATAAGTGTTTAGTGAGTGTCCACTAAGAAAAGGGCTTCAAATAAGCATTTTTTAAAGCATGGGTATATTCGTAGATATACATGAAGGAATGAATAATGCATCTAAACACATCATTGATTGGTTATGATGAAATATTGAGAGTATACCAAAGCAGTAAGAAATTCTGTTCAGAGACAAGTCAGTTTTGATAGTCTCAAGAGTAGTAGCAATGGACATGGAAGAAAAAGAAAGCGAAATAAATAAGAATGAAAACAGAATAATTGTAGTAAGAGTAAGTTCTATACAAAAAGTAGATTAATTATTATCCCAAAAGAATGAATGGAAAATGGCTGGAAAGAAAGAGGAGGTGAAAGTTATTTGAAACAAAATGGAAAGACTTATGCTACAGGGCGCCAAAGAAAAATGAGGAATTAAAGGAAAATATTAAAAAGCATGCTTGGTGAAAGCTGTAGATAAAAAAAATAATGCACATGAAAGAATGATTGCCTCAGAAAAAAAAGGATGAAAGGTATAATGTATAATTGTATAATGGAAGTAAACGTGCCAAGAATATAGTCAAAGAGAATAAGGGCAGAGTTTTAAGGTTTTAAAAGGGGGGGGGGGGAGGCAGAACAATTGAGGAAATTAAAAATGTTTTGGAAGTAGGTGTAGAGCAGTGGTGGTGAACCTATGGCACGTGTGCCAGAGGCGGCACTCAGAGCTCTCTCTGTGGGCACGCGCGCCATGCCCCAGAGATGGCAACCGTCCCTCTTCAACCAGCTGCCCGCTAACTCACCGAGGTCCCACGTGGCCGGGTGCATCCCAGCATGACTGGTTTCCCTCTCCCCCGCCCTGCCTCGTCTTGTCTCGCCTCACCCCACAGGATGAGCCTCCTGCCCACTGCCCCAACTGCCAGAGACCCCCTGGATCTCCCCCAACCCTGCCCGGCCCCCACAGGCATCCCTCCCCACAAGCAACATCAAGGTGACCACGCCCACATTGGCCACACCCACCTAGTCTGCCATGACCACTGCAGCCACGCCCACCCAGTGGGCCACGCCCACCTGGCACCCGATGATAAATAAGTGGGTTTTGGGTTGCAGTTTGGGCACTTGGTCTCTAAAAGGTTCGCCATCACTGGTGTAGAGGCTAAATATGGAGCCTTCAGATATGTGAACAGAATTCTGATCAAAAGTTTACAAAAAGGATCAATGTGCATAATCTTTTCTGTTCAGGACATTATGCCAGGCCACAGAAGTGTACATGTTTTCTGTGTCTGCATGGCTGGCTGCCAAGGAGTAAAATTCTAGGCTATAAATCTGTCGTAGGCAACAGATAAAGCATATTTATTTATTTATTATAAATAAATTATAAAACGTATTGTCTGCCCATCTTACCTCAGGGCAACTCTGGGCAGCTTACAATCATTAAAAAATAGGGTATAGTTCTAGCACAAGCTAACCAAAGTTAAAAACAAGCTTTTGGGAAAGTCCTATCCCAATACCTCTGAGAGAAGGTAATGCCTGTATGATGCAATAGAGAGCATGAATTTGAAAATTAATTCATCAAACACCAAGTTATTTCAACTTTCTGTTATACGATCCTAACTCCATTACAATACTTTCCAAGACTTCTATTAACTCCAATTTTCTGTCCTTATCTACCTCAAAGGGCTGACTTTAATCATTTAATGTCAATTTATATTTGATGTAATCAACACAGAGTTGTCTTGAGTTTCTTTCTGACTCTTTCTGTTTTCCCAGAACTGAGATTTCCTTTGAAATGGCTCCACATGTTCCTGGCATTCCATTACAATATGAATGTAGTAGAAACAAGCACAGTTTGCAAAGACAAAAACTGTGGGAAAGTATAGCGAATGGCATCGGTAAACTAGATTTTACTCTATTTTCTCTTTACCTCATCAGGACTTTAATTTCAACATGCTGCTATATTTCTTTATGGGATAATAAGATGGAGAGCCAAAAGTGTGCATTAGAGATTAAAGGTCACGCTGACAGTTTCAGTGGCCATCTCGATCTTTATAACCCATTTTCTGCCACCGTCGCCCCCCACCCACCCAAAGAAGCCCTGAGACAGGCAGAATTTAAGAAAGGAAAGGTGTTTCAACTCACACTACTTCAAAATGGAGGCTGGGTAGTCTTTATTTAAGCTACAACATCCCTGATTGTTGTGAGCTCATTAGAAGCCTAACAATGCCTGCCTACCTGCCTACCTATGGATGCCAGTTACATTGCAGCTCCTCTTGTAAAGACAGTATCGATTGATTATGTTAGATATAGTGGCACGATTGTTCAGGAGTGCATGTTGTATGCATGTGAAGAAGTACATTTGAAAGAAAGATGCCAGATGTGTGATGCAGCTCTAAGCAGGTCCTCAGCAAGTGGCTCCGATACAAACATTTCATTAAACTGAACTGCTTATTTTTTCCTTTTTCCTTTTTCTTTTTCAAATAGAGCTAGACTGTTGACGTGCAGAAAAAATTAAATATGTCAGACAAACTGTGCACATTGAAACAAACAGAACATTGATTGTATTCTTCACTGGCTTCTGCAAAATAGCATTTCATATTGCATGTCAGATCTCTACTTTTCCCTGCCTGTTAACATACATTTTATTGTGAAAGGTATTAGCATGCCAGCATTCCCCTATATTTGATTATAGCTGATAGCAATCAAGGTAATTTTACTGCCAATAGCAATGATGCCAGAAATAACATAATTTAATAGCATGTGGTTTAGGCCTTGTTTATAACTACCCTCTATACTCTCTGCAGTGATCATATAAATAGCTAATATCTAATGCCCTGGATTAATTTTTAACAAATGTTGACATTGCTTGAGTGCAGTCTGATGAAACTTACAAACTTGTCATGAAGCAAATTGTTTCATTAAAAGAAAAAGTCTTTTTATTACAATATTTCAAGATGTGTTGTTCTTAGAACGGAGCTGGCTATGCTTTTAAGCGTAATCATAAACAAGTACAACATTGCTAGATAACATGGAAATGTCACTTAACAAGACTAAAATAATTTAAAAAGTAACATCCTCCCCCACTATTAATGTTTTAGGAATATGAGTTGACTAAGGACTCTACAATATATACATAAATTCCAACTTTAATTCCTAATATATATATATATATACCTGAATTCCACCCATATTAAATGTGAGAGGCTGGTTCTTTTCCTTAAAAGCGGATCAAAACTTGGAGCATGGAAAAAGAGAGCTTTTCCAATATTACTGCTTCCCCTTATCATGGGTAGTAAGATTCATTTCTAGCCAATAATCTAGAACTTAAAATAGCTAAATTAGACAATATTTCAAAGGTCATCCATTCCAATCCTTTACTAACACAAGGAACCTTCTGATGACAGATGGCCTCCCAGCCTCTACTTAAACTTTTCTATGGAAAGAGAGGGAGGTGCCATCTTCCAAGTAGCCTCTTCCATCCATTGAAAATGTTGGCACCAGTAAAGCAGTGAAGCGTGTTTGTTCACCTTGACCTACAGAGAGAATGAGTCTTCCTCCTTTAATAGATATGGAGTTAAAGACCAAAAGAATTTTGTTATTTCCAGGATTATTAAATTACATATCTAATATACTTCCTGGGTATTAGGAGAGTTTAGAACTGAATTCATCCTATCCATGCTCTGGTTACATCTAATGAGGATAATTATTACAGGGCTTAACTATAATTCTCTATTGATTCTCTTGTGCATGAAACGCTTCTGCTGGCAAGCCAGACTGGAGAATTTCAACAAAAGGCATCTTTAACTTATGTAAATATTATTAGGTTGAGGGCTCACTTTAGTTAGCTTGCAAACTACAAGCCCATTCCTCCAGTGGGTTAAAATGAGATAAGGGAGGGAATGGAGAATGGCACAATGGAGGAGTGGGAGGAGGAATAAACCGAGGACTGAAAAAAAAAGCAGTTAATTCCATCCTGTCAGCAGTGGATATTAAAGATTATGAGCTGGCACACTCAGTTATGTGTAAATCACAATAGCAGCACTGTTAAATTTTTATTTGATTTTGCAGAGGTAGGTAGGATTCAGAACACAGACTTGGTATCTTCTGCTGTAATTGCATCTGGCAAGCTGCGACCAGAGCTTTTAGAGGCATTTTCATATGAGAGAAAGACACCGTTCCCAAACATTTTAAAGCTCACAAATGACTGACTTTTCTTTTTGAATTCATTTGAGTCATTGTGCCTCCAGTTCATAACTGCTGGTATCTTGAATTAAGTCTAGGGGGGAAAAATTGCATGGTTTTAAGAATTCATGCTGTTCATGCTTTTCAATACAACTGGGTATCACATTCAGACTGATTTCTATTTGTTTAATTAATAAACCATACCTGATTTTTTCTTTCTTTTAAAAAGTACCTCAAGATGGCATGCAGCTGTTTAACATTAAAAAATTCAAATAGGCCAAGGAAAATCAATTAAAACTCACCAAAAGTAAGGTTTTTTTAAAAAAAAATCATAAAAAACTTTGTGGCAAAGAAATTTTCATTCAGTCACTTCAGAAGCAGCAGTGTCGCTTCTGACATTTGACACGGCTTTTGAGGAACTTATAATTAGAAGCTGAACTTGTTTTACATCTCTCTTGGTGGTGGAATATAGAGCAGAACCCAAGCTGACTCCAAAAAGATTAATGGTAGCCTTCCAACTCAGCTTGATTTCAAGCAATTAACACTTTACATATTTGGTAATATACTCAATTAATCCTGAAAAAAAACTTATGATACAGGTAGTCCTCCACTTGCAACAGTTCATTTTGTGACCGAAGTTACAATGGCACTGAAAAAAAGTGACTTATGACCATTTTTCACACTTAGAACTGTTGCAGCATCACCATAGCCATGAGATCAAAATTCAGACGCTTGGCCACTGACTCCTATTTATGACGGTCGCAGTGTCCCAGGGTCATGTGATCACCTTTTGCCACTTTCTGACAAGCAAAGTGTATGGGGAAGCCAGATTCACTTAACAACCATGCTATTAACTTAACAACTGCAGTGATTCACTTAACAACTGTTGCAAGAAAGGTCGTAAAATGGGGCAAAACTCACTTAACAAATGTCTCACTTGGCAACAGAAGTTTTGGGCTCAATTGTGATCATAAGTTGAGGACTACCTGTACTGATATTATAAGAATCTCAAGAAAACAAGTTTCATGAAAAAAAATGAACATTGGAGAGAACTCCTCCTCACAGTGATGTCAGTAGCTGAGCCAACAGATCTACTACAGCTAGATGAAAATACATAAAAAGAAGCTGAATGCAATGGGAACCAGGAACTTAAGATGTATTTGTAGAAAAACTATTAAGAGATTGGACTAGGAATGAATGGATACTGAAAGCATATGGTGAGAATGAAAAATGAATGAAGTTCATCAGACTTGAATGTGTTTTTGTCTGTTTCTGCATAGAGTTAATGGATCCCATCTTGTTTTGTTTTCTATAGTGAGATATCCAGAGTTAGGCTGGAGGTCAGCAGTGCCTAAACAGAACTAAATAAAGTTAAATATGTTGTTACACAAAACATGCATGTGCAAATATAAACAAATTTGTAATCTGAATTTAATGCACCTGGAATACTGCATCCAGTTTTGGTTGTCATGATGTAAAAAAGATGTTGAGACTCTAGAAAGAGTACAGAGAAGAGCAACAAAGATGATCAGGGGACTGGAGGCTAAAACATATAAGGAACAGTTGCTTGAATTGGTTATGTCTAGTTTAATGAAGAGAAGGACTAGGAGTGACATGATAGCAATGTTCCAGTATCTCAGGGGTTGCCACAAAGAAAAGGGAATCAAGGTATTCTCCAAAATATCTGAAGGCAAGACAAGAAGCAATGGATAAAAACTAATCAAGGAGAAAAGCAACCTAGAACTAAGGAGAAATTTCCTGACTGTTAGAACAATTAATCAGTGGAACAACCTGCCTCCAGAAGTTATGAATGTTCCAACACTGGAAGTTTTTAAGAAGAGATTGGACAATCATTTGTCTGAAATGGTATAGGGTTTTCTGACTGAGCAGGGAAGGGGGGTTGGACTAGACTGGAGGACCAACTGACCAAAAGACTTTTTTGAAAGTTCAGGACAGGAGTCCCTGCAGTGGGAAGCCAGAAAGGGAAAATAAAAAAGGTTAAGATGGCTGCTTGCAACGGAGGGTTCATCTTTAGTTTTTCTAGTTCAGGAATAGATTAGCTTAAAAAAATTCTCTTCTAGGGAATCTGGCTCATTATTCCATCTAAATTGATGTTTGTCAATCTCTGCAATTTTAAGATATGGTGGTCTTTATTCTGGCTGGGGAATTCTGGGAGTTGAAACCTGCACACCTTAAAGTTGCTGAGATTGAGAAACACTGATCTGAATAGTCCTGTTAATTTAATTAGCAGTAACATCTCAGAGTTTTAGAAACCAGTTTTTTCATCTTTGTTTAAAGATACTGGAATTAATATTGAGAATTTCTGCATATCAATCTTGGTTTGTAACCCAAGCTGTAATATAGTCTTAATTTTTCTGAGCTGGAAGAAATTAGATCCTACATAAAGCAATGTTAGCCTTAAAAAACAATATATGGATAAAGATGTACTTTGGGAAGCTTGAGACAAGGCATCCTAAATCTGTCACGATAAAAACATCTCTGGTGAAAATCATCTTGGCTACTTCATTGTCGTTTGAAATAAAGACAGAGAATCACATGCATCATTTTAGCTTGAGTTGACCTTCATTACATCTCACTGATTATTTTTCTCTGCCTTCATGACTTATTTTCCAGCAAAGGATGTATAAACCAAATATTTGTACTAGCATAACTTTAGAGAATGTGAAACAGGTTAATCTGTATTTAAGAAGAAAATATACCCCAAAATGTTTATGTTGGTTACCTTCATTGGCATTTACTAAAAGTTCAACTCAGCTTTGTAAATTTTATAGAAACTACATGATGCAGTTATTAGCCCCGACACTTCCAATCTCAGAGGAATGAGTTGGATTTTGCTTTCTCCGTACAAGCCAGTTCACACCTGAAAGAGATTAGTTGGGGACCACCAGTAGCTTGAAAACTTAAGCTCCAGTATTTTGTTTCCAGTTTTGCTCTGAAAGATACTCCAGGTGTTCTGATTAATTAGCAAGCACAAGTCACTGTGTCACTGGCCAGTGTGCAACAGCTGATTGTGGATCACACCTTCTTTTAGGAGTGGTTTCAATTAAGGTCTAGTTAGCAGACATTTCCCAACGTTTCAAAACACTTATGGGAACATGTAATGGAGATGATTCCAAGAAAAGAACAATTCAAATAAAAGTTTATGTTGGGAGAAAGGAAAAAGATATGTAGCATCTACTCCACTTCCATTCCCTCACACAAAGATAACTGTAGATAATATTATAGAAAATAGTAAAAAAAATCTCAGAATATACTCATGTCAAATTATTGACTGCAAGATAGGATGTCTAAGGATGTTTTTATGTAAACAAGGGTCTTATCCTGAATCAGGTTATTTACCCATTTTGTGAGCATTTTTTTAAATAAAAAAGCTGTTCCGTACTGAAAAATAAGTTGCTGTTACCTAACTTGAACACAATCGATAGTAGAAAAGGCAGAATGTAACTTAAATATGATAAATAAGTAAATAAATAAATTGCAATGACTTGCAGTGGAAGTCTAGATTTTCAAGGAGGATTATTTACCAAGTCTACACTGGGATATCTGGCAGTGAACCTGAGACTTTCTATATCAGATTTCCCCAGTCTGCACTTTTTTGGGCTGTATGGCCTTCAGCTCCCAGAATTCTATGCAAATGGATAGGCTGGCTGAGGAATTCTGAGTATTGAAATTTTTATTGAGTTATAGCCTTACCAAACTCTAGTACAGTGTAATTCCCCAGCAAAGCTGGTTGGGGAATTCTGGGAGTTGAAGTCCACATGACTTAAAGTTGCCAAGGTTAAGAAACACTGCTCTAGTATGTTTGTCATAAAATAAGATCTCTATCTGGATCTCTTTGCCCAGATATAATTCACCAGTATAAGGTAAATCACGCATATGTTTTAACTGGCTATATATAACACTGGGTATAAGGCAAACGTATCCTCATCTTGATCCATATCATCAATAGTTTGTAGGGGCCTGTAATGTCTAGTGTGATGTATAAGGAGTGAAAATAATGAAACAATGCTTCTGATCTGCATAATATGTGTCACTTGAATGCAGCCTGCATCTAATCTGGCTCATGCATTAAAAAGAGGGATGGGAGGAGACAAAAAGGTCTTTCTGATTATCATCTTGTTCTATATAATATAAATAAAAATCAGACTTTGACATTCCATCTGACCATCCAACAGTGGGATGTGTTAAATTCTTGCTGATTGCCTTGGATTGATAAATGAGATGGTCTGCTGCAAAGGACAATTCAGTGATAATCGAGAAAGAGAGGAAAAATAAGGAAAGGTATCATGTAACTCAAGAAGAAAACAAAGTGGTATATAGGATACTTGGATTAAAGTTACATTCTGCTGTCAAGAAAAGATTTCCAAATGTGTGTAACATACCTTTTCCAAAATAATTGTTTCTGTTAGATATTCGTCTAATGAAAAGCTGTCAAGGGTTAGTTAATCTTTCTAAATCCTCAAATTTGTTGGAGATCTGGACCAAAGGGAGTTGCAGTTTCAATATACCTGGAGGATTTTGAGGTGAGGGGAACCTTTTATTTAAAAGAGATAAATAACATGGCCAACAATTTTATTTTTTACATTTATATTCTGCCTGTCCTTGAGGAGCTCAAGATAGCACGTATAACACACCATTCTCTCATTTTCCCCCCAGTCATAACCAGGTGAAGAAGGTTGGACTAAGAAAAACTGACCCAAATCATTCCAGGATAGCTAAAACCACTAGATTTATTGAGATTGGCCAGAATTATAAATCTGATTGGGCCATATGTCCTCCTCTGTTCTTACAGTTCAGTGAACTAGGGAGCAGTTCATCTGAGCCACTTCCAAATATTACTGGACATTCTGGACTTAAAAATTGTTTTGGCCTCTGTTGCTTAGCCAATGAAATCTGCATATCTCCATCAAGGTCATCTTCCTTACTGTCATCACTACACCACAGTTTCCATTATTGCCAAGTGCTGGGTTTTTGTTGTTTGTTTTCATCTTCACAATACATTTACCAACACAAAAATTGAATGGTAGGAAAATGTTGAAAACACTCTAATACACCTTTATTGGAGAAAAAAAATATCAGAAATGGAAATGGTTGGTTGTAGAGATGTGGTCAATCAGACCAAATGTTCTGGCCTATTAGGACCAATAGTCTGAAATAGCATTAGATTATTTCAAATGATGAAAAACACTATAATAAAGGAGATCACAGCTGCTCTCCATTGCTTGTTAGTTAAGAGGACTGGGACTTGGTGGAATTTCAGATGAAGCTTTCCAGCTGAAAGAGGAATTGCAACAGCTTTTTTTTTTTTAGCAGAATTGGGATGTAAACAAGATGAGGGATTGTGTCTAAAGGCTGAATCATGGCAACTGGACCAAACTTTGTTAATCTGAAACATTTAGTTTTTTCGTCCGAGCAACTTCATCAGTCAGAACAAAATTAGTTAGGCAGAAAGTCAAAGAGCCATTGGAATGTACCAACTCTTGCACGCCAACTTCAGAAGTTTCTCCCCAAAATGCATTGCAGCATGTCAATGAAGACTCAATCATCCAAGATGAGGGATTCTACTTGAATGAACAAAATCAAAGTTGTCATCTGTCTTCTCCTGACAGTCTTCTTGTGCCTTTTGAAGTTCCTAAGATAATAGGCACATATATAACAGCTATAGCCTTTTCCGCCTATTATTGGAAGAAAAGACAAAGCAATATGATTGGCTTATTAGTTGCTGCTCTCAGTGCCTCTACACTGAAAGGGCTTTTGGTGATTCAGAGACTAAAACAGTGAGCAATGAATACACCTGTTGGATCTGTACCTGGTTAAGAATGTTAAATATATAGTACATAATGCTGCCTTCTCCAATTTGGCTGATCCCATGATATTTTTGGAGCCACAACTCTAGAACCTTGAGCAGATAAGTTAAACAGAAGCATAATTCTCCTTCTTATTGAAAATTAAGATTGCAAGTGGGACTAGACTTATCTTTTCTGCATTGCAAAATGTATATATTTGTATGTATGTATATATTTGTATGTATTATGTGTATATATATTCACCCTAGGAAATAAACGACATCTCAAAGTCCACTAAGAAATGTCAGCTTTGAATCCAGTAGACATGTTTGGTCATTAAATGTGCAATATCCAAACAGAATTTATAACAAATGGAATATTAATCACCCTTGCCAAGATGCCATTTCGTTGTGAAGGCTTAAATTTTACTTTTGTTACATTTCCCACAGATGGAAATTGAAAAGGAAACTTATAGTGAAGAACAGTAGACACATGTAAATCAATCTTTGACTTTCTGAGACACAAATATGCAGGCCATCGCTTTATCTTTGGCGAATAGTCTTTCTAATGGCCATCACTAAATAATTGCTTGGTGTCAAAGCCCTTGCTCTTTCTTTTCAATGACAGGCAATTTGAAACCTCCATGAAGGCCAGTTGTTAAGATGCCAGAATTTTAAAGTTTAATCACCACCAAGGGTGAGAATTATGCCCTTAAGAGAAGCTGCTGTTAACTCAGGGAAAGCATTTATATATACATAGTGATCATAGTAATTTCCAAAAATGAGCATCTGAGAATTTGCTCTGACTTATTTTCTTGAGAAAATAGTCAGCTATTCAATTGCTCAGAAAATTTAGCGATGGACAGCCAACCAGCAATCAAAAGACTGTGCAAAACATCAGACAAAACTGCATATTTTACTTTCTTTGGTCTCAGATATGTCTAGAGAAAACTGAAAAATGGT
>NW_015387111.1:137358-204415 GCF_001527695.2 Protobothrops mucrosquamatus
TATATATATATATATATAAACTCTACTTATTTTCTGACTTTAGTCATACCTGTACAAGTGCTCACAATATGATAAATGTCTGTTTTCCACATTCAGATAAAAGTGTTTGACTAAAAATATTCAGTTGCCATATACTGGATGGATTGGATTTTGTTCCAGTGGAACAAAACTCAATACTTTCAGTGTTGTACTCTAGAAAACAATGGATACGCAAAAGGAACCCTTCTTCACTCAATTTTTCTCCACAAAAATAGATGGAATGCTATTTGCTAGATATTACCAACCACTCATCTTACATAAGAATAGACCAAGGATGATTTTTCTGATTATTTTTTAAAATTCACCTCAACATTTAAATAATCAGTTAACAAAACTTCTCTGTGACAGCCCCTAATGTACCAGAAAACAGCTATCATGTCACTTCGAATTCTTCTCTTTGTTAGAGACATACCTAATTCCCTTAACCATTCCTCATATGATTTATCCTGCAAAACTTTTATCATTTTAATTTCTCTTCTCTGCATTCTTTTTAGGGTTTCAGCATCTTTTTGTATCACAGTGACCAGAATTCCATACAGTATTCCAAGTGTAGCCTCACTGATGCAATATAAAGCAGTACTATCACTTCTTGTGATCTTGATGCTATCCCTCAGTTGATGTATCCTAGGACTTAAATTGGCTTTTTTTTGGGCAGCTGGCTCATAATTAAGTGGTGGTCCAGTAGGACAACTAATTCCTCTCCCAGTTACTTCCAAGCACCATCTTTTCTACACCTGTGCATTTGATTTTTCCTGCCTATGTGTAAACCCTTACTTTTCTCACTACTGAACTGCATCTTGTTAGCTAGGGACCAATGCTCAAGTCAGCAAAGATCCTTCTGAATCTTGAGTGTAAAGCGTTAACAATTCCCCCAGCTTGATGTTGTCTGAAAATTTGATGAGCTCTCCTTATAACATCTCATCTAGATCATGTATGAAGATGTTGAAGAGCATTGGCTCCAAAACAGAACCTAGAGATATCCCACTACATGCGCCCCTCCATGTAAATGTAGTTCCATTGAAGACTACATGCTGAGTCCAGTTGGTCAGCCAATTGCAAATCCATCTGGTGGTTGTAATACAGTCTATCCCACATTGTTCTATCTTACCAAGAAGTAGATTGTGGTCCATTTTGTCAAACACCTTACTGAAGTCTAAGTATAGTATATTCACAGCATTTCCCTGATTCACTAATTTAGTCACTTTATCAAAAAAGGCTAGAAGGTTTGTCTGGCATGATCCGTTTTTAACAAACCCATGCTGATTTCTAGTAATCACCTTGTTTGTATCTAGATGCTCATAAATCATCTGCTTGATTTTCTTTTCCAGGACTTTCCCAGGTATTGATGTCAAACTAATTGGCCTATAATTTCCTGGATCTATTTTTCCCCTTTTTGTACACTGCAACTACATCAGCTCTTTTCTAGTCCTCTGGCAATTCCCCCATGTTCCAAGAGCTGTGAAACATTTTTCTAAGTGGTTTTGGAATCATACCTGTCAGCTCCTTCAGAACCCTGGGATGTAATCCACCTGGTCCTGGCAATTTGGACTCATCTAGAGTGGATAGGTGTTTTCTTACTAATATCTTGTCTATTTTGACCTGCATTCCTGTTCTGATTCCCATGGTGCTGCTTTTGGTAGGTTCAACTATTTTTTTTCTTTTGTGTGAAGACAGAGGCAAAGAAGATATTAAACTCTTCTGCTTTCTCTCTGCTACCTGTCACTGTCTTGCCAACTTCTCCCATTAGTGGACTGATCATTTCCTTGACTTTTTTCTTGTTTCTTATATATTTAAACCTTTTTGTTGTTATTTCCAGTATTTGTTGCAAATCTTAGTTCATTCTAGAGCAGGGGTGTCAAACTGCCAGCCCGTGGGCTGGATGCATCCTAGTGAAACCGCGCCCACCCCATTGCCGGCAATGGCAAAAAAGTTGCGATACGTTGTGACACGTCACGTGACGTTGCAAGTTTGACACCCCTGTTCTAGAGCCTTAGCTTTCATGACACTGTCCTTGCAGATTTGGGCTATTTGCTGATATTCTATTTTGGTTATGTATGCCTCTTTCCATTTTTTATACTTGTCCTTTTTTCCTCTCAGTTTGTCAGAGAGTATTTTTATGTAGCCATGCTGGTTTTATCTGGGGTCTCTTGTTTTTGTTTCTTGCATTGTATTTGATTGGGCTTTTATGATTTGGTTTTTCAGAATTTCCTAGTAATCTTTTTGTCTGAAATTTTGTCTGAAATGGTATAGGGGTTGGACTAGATGACTTCCCCAGGTCCCTTCAAACATCATCATCATCATCATCATCATCATCATCATCATCATCATCATCATCATCATCATCATTATTATTATTATTATTATTATTATTATTATTATTATTATTATTATTATCTTGAATTGTTTTTCCCTTTAGGATCCACCCATGGAATCTTTCTTAATTTGTTGAAACCAGCTCGCTTAAGTCTAAAACATAGTTTGTCTTGTCAGTTACCTGTGTCTGTATTATGCTGAATTCTACTATGACATGGTCACTCTCTCCCATGGTTCCTACAACTTCTACCCTGTCTATAATTTCATTCCTATTGGTAAGTTCAGACTGTCTAGTGCCCTCCTCTACCTTCTGGATCACAAAGTTGTCAGCAAGGGATATCAGGAGTCTATTTGATCTCCCATTTGCTGTAAAGTTTGTCTCCCAGTTAATGTCAGGGTAATTAAAGTCCCCCATTACTATAGTGGTGTGTGCCTTACATATCTTAGCTAACTAATTAGCAAAAAGTTCATAAATTTCCTCTGTTTGGTTGGGTGGCCTATAGTATGCATCTATAGCAATGTCATTTCTTTTTCATTTAATTTCCACCTAAATCCATTCAAGAAGGTTTTCATCCTTGGTGCTGTGTATTTCTGTAGAGGTGCAGTGATTTCCTGGATATAGTGCAACTCTTGCTCCTCTAGTTTGGTTTGTTTGAACAATTTATATCCTTCTAGCATTGTATTCCAGTCATGGGTTCCATTCCACCAAGTTTTAGTAACATTGACAATATTGTATCTGCCCTCATCTATCAAGTTCAGCCCGTTTTTCCCCATTCTTTGAGCATTAGGGTCAGAGTACTTTATGGCTGACCTTGAATTTGCTTTCTAATTCTTTGTTTTCTATCTGAATTCCCTTCCTTTCACCACTCCATTCCTTGTTGTTTGATTAGTTATCATGGGGCTTATGTTTGGGATTTATGTTTCCTAAAGATTTGTCTTCTTCCCATTCCAGTTTTAATTTAAAGCCCTTTGGATAAACCAAGCCAATTGTTTAAAGAAAATATTCTTCCTGGTTCTTGTGAGGTGTAATCCATCCCCTACCAGAAGCCCTTCCAAAGTTGTCTCTACAGCACCATCCCTTGAGCCAGGGGTTTACTTCTAGAATCATCCATTGCCTTATTGGATGTTGACCTTCCATCAGAAGTACAGATGGGAACATCACTTGCACTTCTAATTCTTTGGCTTTCCTGCCTAGCTGCTCAAAGTCCCTTGATATTGTTTTCAAGTTCTGGCTGTGTCATTTGTCCCAACATGAAAGAGTAGAAAGAAATAATAATTGGTGGGCTTGATTATTTTGGTAAGCCTTTCTGCCACAATCAGTTCTAAGAAATAATGGAGTTCATCCCATCAATGTTTTTTTTTCCTGGAATGGACTGAGAGTTAAGTTAGTTTTTACATTGTGTAGGACATTCCACAGAACATAGAGATAATCTGGATTTCTTTTTCTATCCTCTAGGTAATTATTTCTATTTAACAGGAGAAATCCAGAAAGTAACGGTGCTGGTGTTACAGTGATTCTACTTGCAGGAGAGAGTGGGGGTGGGTGGATCATGTCATGGGCTAGAGGCTTTCTGCCTAAATAGAGCAGAACCATCTCTTCTGGAAGTTGTTTACAGTAAAAGTCTAAGATTTCCAAAGAAGCAGAAGTCTCCTGAGTGCCTACACTCAATATAAAACAAATGGAAAATGACAAATCAACAAGGTCACTGCCCCATCTAATTTGCTGCATTGGTTCTGCCTGTTCACATTCACTAGACATGTAAAGTTTCTTAAAAAAAGAAGGAAAAAAGAAAAAACGCTAAGTCACCTCTATGTAATTTAGTTGATTAATGATGATGTGTTGTAAGTGGAAGATATTTACTATATCCTAGTGGGTGTTCATTTCACATTTTGAAGGATACAGATACACTCTTAGTTTATGTCTGTAATTGAGAATATTTATTTATTTACTTGCTGGCTTAGCTTGTTGTCCTTCTTTAGTCCATACAAAATTCCTAAATAAAAAAGGCAATATGGTATAATTAAATTCAATTAAATATATTTATTTAAACGTTAAAAGCAGACACAAAAATAAATTAAACTAAAAGAAAATATAGCATCAAAACCATAAACATTGAAGAATTCAAATATATTAAGAGAGGTCTCAGTGCAGAAAGATTAAAAAGATCTTATCTAGCACAAAACCAAAATAAATTAACAAAGTAGGAACTAGATCATAGGTAACCAAATTGTGGCACACAAATGTGATCCCCAAGTATTCTCACAGTCCACAAAGTACAAAGACCAGGCTCGAAATCTGTGGAACCTTAAAATCTCCAAAACTGATAAAACACTGGACTGGATTTCCCCCTTTGAAAGGAGCTCAAGACCAAAAATGGGTCCATGTTCTTGAACAAGGTGGTTATCTGTCCCTTCTAAAAGGGAGCATCACTGGACTCAGTAGATGCAGACAATTTTTGTCTAGTCTCCAACCATCCCTTTGGGGGGGAAGATTGTTGAGAAAATGGCTGTCTTGTAGCTCCAGAGGGCTCTTGAAGGAGCTGGACTCTTTCACTCAGGATTTAGGCCTGGCCATAGTATTGAGGTGGCATTGATCATACGTATGGATGACTTTTGACAGGTTCAGGATGGAGATAATGCATTCATCCTATGTCCTCCTTGATCTCTCAGTGGCCTTGAATACCATCAATCATAGTATCCTTCTGGGTTGGCTCAGGGAATTATGTGTAGGAGATCTGTGTTACAATGGTTCTCTTTTCTCTAGAGCAGGGGTCCCCAACCCTGGGCCATGGACTTCTACCGGACTGTGACCTGTTGGGAGCTGGGCCATCAAAGCAGCGAGCAAGTGCATTAAGCTTCTTTTGCACATGCACAGGATTTAGGTTGCATGCACAAAACCATTTTACCCTGCCGCCAAAGCTGCTGCCGCTGCTGGTCTGTGGATAGCAAAGAGGCTGGGGACCCCTGCTCTAGAGCCAGTTCTAGTCAGAGTTGGGAAGGGTGGAAACAAGTAAACCAGGAGACGTCTGCTTTGTGGGATGCATTAGGGCTTTACTCTCTCCTAGCTTCTAGTTAACATTAACATGAAACCACCAGGGAGGTAATCTGTTGTCAGTGGGTGCAGTATTATTGTGCGGTGATGAAACTCAGCTCTACATCTCTGCCATGGGCCAACAAGTGATGGTATTGAGGCCCATTCCCAATACCCAAAGAAAAGGTTTAGGCTGAACTCTGACAAGGCTGAGTGGATGTGGGTTTTAAGGCTGCCGAATTCTGGAGATTTTCCATCCCTAACGTGGATTGGGAATGCACTTTCCCAGGCAGAGTCAGTGAGCAGTTCAGAGGTTCTCTTTGTCTTTTGGCTTCTGCTTGAAGATCAAGTGATACCAAGATGTGGGGGGGAGGAACTTGGCACAGGTTCAGTTTGTGCACCAATTGTGCCATTCTTGGACCTCGAGGACCTGCTTACAGTAATTCATGTATTATTCACCTCCTGCTTGGAATACTGTAACATACTCTAAATGGGACTGCCCTTGAAGAGTATCAGAAGCCACTGCTGATCCAGAAGACAGTGATGTGAGCAAATTCTGGTACCTCTCAATGTGCTCATACCGGTACAACAACCCTATTCTGTAAACTGTATTGGCTCCCAGTAGTCTACCAGCTATTATTCATGGTCCTATTATCAGTTATGAAACTTTAGATAACACAGAGTCAGGCTATTTTATCATTGTTTCTGCCTACCCCACCCAATCTAGCAGAAAGGAAGTCCCATCCATCAAACAAAGCCACTTTGTTGGACTTTGGAGTCATGCCTTCTCTGTGGCTTTACTTGCCCTTTGGAATAGCATGTCCCTAGAAACCCAACCCTATTAGCCTTTCATAAGGCTTGAAGACCCGGCAGTTTTTCCATGCTTGGAAGTCAGGCCAGTAAGTCTGTTGGTGATGAAGCTTTTGTTTTAGATGTTATTGTTTAATTGGATGTAGTGAATTTTAACTGTTATGATCAGTTCATGTTTTAATTTTTGTACACTGTCCAAAGTCACTGCTGTGAAATGAGCAGCTCTGTAAACTGAATGAATGAATGAATAAATGAGTGAATGACTAAATATATAAATAAATCAGGTGGATCTTTCTGAGATAATATTCAAACACCCAGATGGCTGGCACCAAAAACACCTGCTTTAAGAAATCTGTACACACTGGGACGTTACGCAAAATCTCTGATTATGACTTCAGAGGGCTGCAGCGTCATCTGATAAGTGCTGTTATAGTGGATATTGTAGGATAATTCAAGTAATCCTTCTCTTAATTGGTTTAACTCTTTTATCTTTTTCTATGCAATCCAGTTTTAGTATAAATTAGTAGCTAGTATGTGAATGAAATCAATGTTAATCCATATAATTTATGTATTGTAAGGAGAAAATACACATTTAAATATGGGAATATCAATATTCTTGTGAAAAATCATATCATATGTAAAACAATATAGCTGGCAATGAGAAGGATTGAATGTGAGCTGGCTTCTACCTAACAACAACTTGTTTTGTCCTTTTCTCACCAGTAACATACCAGAGGTTTCAAAAGATTATTGTTGTGAGCTCCATTTGTAATTATAACAGTAAGTATTCCTGGCCTGACATTGAAATATAATGACATGCATGATAAATAGCTATTACTCATTAAGCTTCATAGCATATATACATAAGAAATAATTTCTTACAAGCAACTGTAATAAGAGATGTAGTTTCCAGATTAAGTGAGACAGCCTTATGTAATGTACAGTACATAAAAGTATGACTGGGAGAACTTAGTATGTTTTGATTGCAGTCTTGGTACGGCAAACATGAATTGACCTGCTAGGACTTGACCTTGCTTCCAAATCCAACCTAGAATCATTAGCACATATTCCCACAGTGGCACTCTGTAAGTCATCTGTGATTTGACTTTTGGAGTCTTGTTAGCCAGCCAGCATAGTTTGGAGTCACTCTCAGGCTCAAGGAACTACAGTTTTTTCCCCCCAGATTCAACTATATCCAGCTGATAATTAGCTCATAACCAGAGCCGGTATTTCAGAGGTGTCAAACTGCTGGCCCGCGGGCCGGACGTGTCACGTGGAAGCCGTGCCCACCCCGTTGCCGGCAATGGAAAAACCGGCCCAATACGTTGCGTGACATCACGTGACATCGCAAGTTTGACATGCCTGCAGTATTTGGTTTTTAAAGGGGGTGGGAATGTTAAAACAAATTCACCTATAACCAGCACTATTTATCTGCTTAGGTTTGGGTCCATTCATCTCTTTCTTGTGCTTTAAACAGTAAATCCAGGAGTTACTGTTACAGATTATAAAGAATAGAAGCTGAACTTGTATGCAACCATACTATTGCATGTGTATTTATTGCTTCCAGATAAGCTCAGGAGATTTTGCATAAAAAGGCATGTACATTAACAAAGAGGCAAAGCCAAGCAACTCTGCCTTGGAATCCTTTGTCTATAGTTCAATCTTTGCCTGCCTAGGAGTGACAGGATCAGGGAAGAATTTTCTGTGACTAATTAGGTTTCAACTTGCCAGAGAGAAAATAGACATTGGCAGACTATTGTAGAATGGTGAAGCTGAGTTTGAACTAGATTGAACTTAATTTCCTTTTCACTGAAAGGAAAGAAAGATTAATGAAATATCCCCAAATCCATCCTGTTAGTTTTTATTAAATCAGCAAATGAAATTTAAGCTCCAATTCTGTTATAAAATCTTTTCCTGTAGATTGAGTTTCAGCAAATGCAAGTGAAATAGACGTGCTTCCCTGTCTCAGGGTTTTAGATATGAAAATTACATTATTTCAATCAACAGTAACATTTATTTAGTCAAATGCCATGTAAAAAACTAATCATTCCTCAGAATAAAGGCATAAATGTTGCCTACTTCCTTAAACGGTCGTGTATTTTGTTTTTGTTTCTTTCTTTAAAGAAAATCTGGCATCTCTGTTTTCCAAGTTGCTTGCTGATTTTAAAAGTCTCTTGAATAAAAACATTACTTGCTTTCATGCTTGGAAAAAATGCCTTGGTTTAATTGGAATGCAGGTTAACTCATTTCTACCACAGGAAGAGTTGTATCTTCTTTGAGATACATGTGCAAAGAAAACTCAAAGTCAGAACATGCCATTTCTGTAGACTAGGAATAATCTTTCTTATATAAAAACATACACTGTACTGGCTCTGACATTAGAATGAAGTCAATAGGGGTGCTATGAAAAAAAGCAACAAATGATTAATTATTGACTTAATGTTGCATTTTTACTACCAAAGAGAAGGAGAAGCACTTACCGTACTGAAGTTTCTGCCGCAGGAGTCAAAATAATTTGGGCAACATATTCCTGGACTGCTTTGTTTCAGGTTGCAAAATAACTGAGGCCAGTTCATATCTTGCAGCCATATTCTTGACAGATCAAGGAGAGGTCAACACCTTGCTAGGTAGGCTCTTCTTGTTCTCAGGATTTTCTGTTCACAGTGCTATAATAATGCTTAAAGCCGTATTGGGTTCAACGGTTTCCTGTCTGTAACTCTTAAATATACAGGAACTCAAGGAAAGCAAATCCATGTCTTCAGGTGCCTGAACCTAAACTCAGAAGAAAGACATCTTCTGCATGGCAGATGAACAAGCCTTTGATTGTTCTCACATTCTAATATTTTATATTGCTGTTTTTATGATGTTGTAAGCTGCTCAGAGCTGCTTGACAGTGAGATGGGCAGCATATAAATTGAATAAGTAATGAAATATCAACAACCTAAGGTATGCAGATGTTACCACTCTAATGGCAGAAAGTGAAGAGGAACTAAAGAGCCTCTTGATGCTGGTGAAGAAGGAGAGTGCAAAAGTTGGCTTGAAACTCAACATCAAGAAAACCAAAATCATGGCATCCGGCCCTCTCAATTCCTGGCAAATGGATGGGGAAGAAATGGAGGTAGTGACAGATTTTATTTTCCTGGGCTCCACCTCAGATGAGGACTGCAGCCAAGAAATTAAAAGATGCTTGTTCCTGGGGAGGAAAGCTATGGCAAATCTAGACAGCATACTAAAAAGCAGAGACATCACCCTGCCAACAAAAGTGTATATAGTCAAGGCCATGATTTTCCCAGTTGCAATGTATGGATGTGAAAGTTGGACCATAAGAAAGGCTGAGCGACAAAGAATTGAGGCCTTTGATCTATGGTGCTGGAGAAGAGTCCTGTGAGTCCCTTGGATTGCAAGGCGTTCAAACCGGTCAGTCCTAGAAGAGATCAACCCCGACTGCTCTTTAGAAGGCCAGATCCTGAAGTTAAAACTCAAATACTTTGGCCACCTAATGAGAAGGAAGGACTCACTGGAGAAGGGCCTAATGCTGGGAAAGATTGAGGGCAATAGAAGAATGGGACGACAGAGAATGAGGTGGCTGGATGGAGTCATTGAAGCAGTAGGCGTGAACTTAAATGGACTCCAGAAGATGGTAGAGGACAGGAAGACCTGGAGGAACGTTGTCCATGGGGTCGCGATGGGTCGGACACGACTTCGCAATTAACAACAACAACAAATGAAATAAATAGAGGAGGCATGCTTATTATCTTAAAGATCTTAATAACCAGACAGATTCATAATGGAAGCAGTGTTCTGCAAATAGCAGAATCATTTAGAGCAGTATTTTTCAAACTTGGCAACTTTAAGAAGTGTGAACTTCAACACCTAGAATTACCCAGCCAAGCATGCTGATTTAGGGCTTTCAAGATTAATACCAACATCTAACATTCTGCCCCAGAAGCTGTACTTCAAAGTTAGAAAAAAATGAAAAGCAAGCGGAATTAAAAGTGTAAGAAAAAAAGATATGAAAAAAAGTTATGGGAAAAGAATAACTTCCAACTTTCTTCAATACAGATACAAGTATAAAATAACCTCTTACTCTATACGTTTAAACAAAAATAAAGGCATAACATGTAAAACATACATCACAAATAAAAGCAGTAATAATACACCATATTTCTATTAATCAAAACAGATCTAATCATCAACCCCCAAAATCAGAGAAGTATGTTTTACAAAAGTAAATCTGACAGATTTCTGTATGCCCAGTGTAGAGATCTAGACTTTTTCCCCCCACTAAAATCAATTTTGCACTTGCTCAAACATTATCCTTCATATATTTGAGGATGAGGTCTTAGCATAAAATTTAGAGCCTAACCTTGTTTCCTTTCTCTGTCTCAAATTAAACCTTGTGGGATTGCGGATATTTTTTTTCCTTTTTTGGTTTAGCCTATAACAACATGGAATAGATTAACTAATGCTGCCACCGAATTTAAAACATTAACACTGTCTCCTTCCAGCCGCAGTACAAAGATCAGCACTATGAGATGGCATAACATTTTTATAGTGGTTGCCAAGAAAATAGATGCAGCCAGTGCTCCTGAGCACATCCTCTGGAACTGATTATGCCTAATCCTTTAGAAAATGTATAAATAAAATGATGCCAAGACTGATGGACAAACTGGGGCTCCTACTCAAGTTTCTAATATATTGCTCCTTGCTCCTTCTCTCCCTTTCCCTCTCTCTTTCTTTTGCTCCCTCCAACCAATTTCTCTCTCTCTCTTTTCAGAAAAGTAACTTAAGCCAACACTCATATAAAGAAATCAAACTGTATAAATGATTATTTTAGAACATGTCACAGCAAAGACACAAATGCTTGAAGACTACTAGAGCTACAGGTGTACATGCTGATGCACACACACACACACACACACACACACACAAACAAACACCCACAAAGCCCAATGCCAAGTATTTAAGCTTTTCTTCTTGGAGCCATTATTTCTGTTCCTATGAAAAACCATACTTAGCGGGAACACCAGAGGTGTTTACACTTGGTATTAACTTCTTAGTCACTACCTTAATCACAGAGCCACAATCCAGGAGTAGTAATTAATTACCTTAATGAAAAAGTTTGTTGGGGGGGACTGAGGGGGTGGGTGGAGATTGGCCTGTAGAGAAATCTCAATAGGAGGATAATTAGTTTTACGTACTACCATTCTCTGCAATGAGGCCTGATTCTGGAGCTGTTAATTTGGCCCCATGGTTCTATTCAACTCAAAAGGAGTTTAGGCTGCCCAAATCCCTCTTTAGCCTAAGAGTTTCCAGACCACCAACCGTGATGATCAAGACTTTTTGGTCGTACATTAGACAATGCATCAAATTGTTTTGTTTGTCTTGATTCAAATACATTGAAACTGTCATTTTTTAAAATCAAAACCATGTAAGAGGGACTTCAGCTGCAAATATTTTATTCTGCTCAGAATAGCAGCTGCACCTTTAGAACAGACAGATTTTGCAAATCCCTTTACCAAGATATTAAGTAGGAGGAAGGTTATTTAAAACAGCTGGACACAAACTCCTTTTACAAATAATAGATTATACTAAATGTCGTTCTCTTAATGGTCAAGTCAAACAATGTGCTACAAATGCAGAGCTATATTTCTGAAGCAGCTTATCAAAAGTCTTGCTACTTGGGAACAATACTTGTGGGAGTATTAATTCTACCTCCCCCTCCCAGACATACACACACAGGAGAAGGTAAGACAAGGCAGGTATCCAGGCTTCCCAAGATGGCATTTACCAGTGGGCCTACAGATAGATCTCAACACCCTCCCTGCCCTGTTTGACTTTCTATGCCTTTAAAACAATATTTTAATTTTTAAAAATGGGAAGTTGTCAAGTTACAAAGCCAAGTGCCAGACTCCAGGATTGTCTTTATTTCCAAGTATATCTTTGTACAGTCCTATGCTTTTTGGAAACTATGCTCATCTGCCCACAAAAAGAGCAAAGGCATAGAGGTTACACTGAATATCGAATACACAAGGAATCTAGAGAATGCGACAGACAGCATATTAGTAAATTGTGCTTTAGAACTGCTCATGTCTCCCATGGCTGTCATTTTGTAAATGGGGAAACCACCAACATCTATTCTTCAAGTCTACTGACATGTTCTCAAATTTCAAACGTTACAATTGGGGCCTCTTAAGATAGACAACGAAGTGGTTTGGCATGTTTTCAGATTGATAAACTCCTTTTCTGGCTATGGTTTCTTCAAAGGTTGGTACACCAAGCCTCCAGATAATTTACCAACTTTACCGTATTTCAACTGACTGCATGCTGGCTAAAGCCCTTCCAGCCTGTATGCTAAGCAAACCTCTGGGAGTGGCTGGATTTTCATCCATGCAGGTGTGATCGTGTATGATCTTCAATCACCCTGTCAAAACCTCAACCACCAGGTCCCTTGAGCTATGCTGGGGAATGTGTGGCTACACTCTCTTGCCCAATTCCTGATGAGTAAACTCTTTTTAATTGCTCAGCCACAGAGTGCCACAAATCTGCTTACTCCAAATTTATTAATTTATTTATTTGCAGAACTTATATGGCCACCTATCTCATACATCATGGTTAAAAACAAAAGTACCCTTTCCTCCAAATGCCAAATGCTCCAGAGAAGACTCACATCTTTACAACCCTCTGAAAGGCTAAAAAAGTAGAAAACAGGAAGCTGTTTCAAAGGGCAGTGGCAGCCACTGAAAAGGTACCTCTGAGGTCCCATAAGGTGGCAATATTTGAGAAAGAGAGGATACTTACCCTCTCTAACCTAGAAGAACTGGCAGTCCCATAACTTACTTGGCCCAGTACCATGTAGATCTTTAAAGGTGATAACCAACACCTTGAATTATACCCAGAAAGCAATTGGGTAGCCAATGGCAGCATTCAGCAGATCACCTAAGACTGATATATTGCTGCATTCTGGATCAGTTGCAGATGATCTTCAAGAGCAGCCCCATGCAGAGTGGATTGCAGTAATCTAAATGGAAGATGAGTATGGTCTGGGTAATTGTGAGAAATGCTCAAATATTTATAATAAAGACAAGGGGGGAGAGAGGAAGCTCCTTTCCTTATATAATTTAGAAGCTGGGAATGTTTCTGTTCTTCAGTTTACACAGCATACAAAACATGCTTTTCCAATCTCTAGGCCATATAGTTTTGTTCCAATTTTGTTGGTTCTTAGCAATCTAATTTCTCCTCCCCTGGCAGGTTTAAACAATTCATTGGGCATTTAATCTGTTTCTGGTGATTTCAGATTTCACTGCTGGTCTATTGCCTACCTTGCCTCACTTTCTGTTGGAATATTCACTCTCCGCAGACGTTTACACAATGTTATAATCTCATTCAGTGTAGTTCTCTTGAGTATTGATATATCTACTGTAATTTGCTTCTAATTTCTGTGATGTTCTGAAAACTCTCTTCCTTGTTATTTTCCTCTATTTGTGATGATTCTTGATTAAGGTTTATTTCTTTGTCCAGTTTTTTAAAGGTGGTAAGGCTAGGTTCAGCAGCTGTATATTCATATCTCTTTTCTCTTTTCAATAGGTTTTCAGATTCTCTTTTGCATAAGTTAAGCATCTGAACCTTCTCCTTATGAATCTTATCCCCAGCACTCCTTATTGATCTTAATTCTAACAGCAACATGTTTTAAAATATATTAAATTATTGGATGGTACTTTTCAGGATATATGGAGTGGAGTGGTAGAAACATATGTGGCAGTGTAGCCTTCTCTACTCAGCTCTTCTGATGTGAACTCTATGGGAAAATATACATTCAGCTGACTGAATTTTCTACTTTGTGTAATTAGGAATTCTTCTATAATGAGGAGTCCTGATCTCACAAAGCACCATAAATCACCTTCAATTGAATGATATCCATTGTCCGACACACGTTAGAGAGCCAGAACTAAATGTTCCTCTATTCCAGGTTGCAAATCTAGTAGACTAGCCTGATTTGCTATTGTATTGTGTGAGAATTGCCCTAGATAGATTTTCCTTTTCCTCTATAACTAAGTACAACATTGTAAATGCTACCTGGATGCTTTCTGTACTATCCTGTATGACCCGTCTTTTCCTATTGTCCCCTCCCCTGCTTTGCGATGTTTTGTGTACTTTATATCACAAAGGAGGGTCAAACATTTGCGTGGAATAGTAATAGGACTGCAAGAGCTTTCCAGCTTTCCAATTCTCAGCCTTTGTAAATTGCTTTTTTTTACTTAAATATCTGGATAGCTCAGCAACAGTTGCAACCTTCATTAAGCAAGGAAATGAATTGCACACAAGTAGAGAAGGTGTCAGGTTTTGTCTGTGTAAAAGAGTTTTGCATTGGAGGAGCAGAAAATAATCTCTTGTCACTTAGGTGGCCATTCACACATGATGAGTAGCAGAAAAGAAGCAAACAAGCAGTCTCTAAACCTCCTGTAAGAGTTAATTAGAATTTGTGTATTCTGTTATTATAAATAAAGGATAATGGTGGGAATCTCAAAGCCAATTGGAAGGAGAGTAGTAATTTCTACTAAATTCCTCAAAGAGGTTTTAGGATTTTTTTTTAAAGCTGCATCTCTTATCTAGGCTAACCATGTGACCTATTTTAGAGAGGACAGTTGTCTATTTCAAGCCATCTTTCATATCAAGGACTGACTAGCCCAAGTCTTGTTCGAGGATACTAAATCATCTGAAAGAAGAACCACGAACGTTGTTACCCATCAAGAGTTGTTACTTTAGTAGACTGAGTATTCTGATTTGTTGACTATAGTCTTCTTCACTGCAATGAGAGACAGCTTAAATTTCCAATTCAAATTATTTTTAAGATTGTATGTTTCTTTTATTCTCTCATGGTATGCATATTGAAAGATTATGCAAATCTGTTTTTTCCCCTCAAATAATCCTTATTCTATTTCATGTTTTTTTCCCCAGTCTGATTCTTTTCAGCATGTTCTGAAGAAGGAAATGTTTCCTGGATGGAGCCTTCCATGAATGAATGTTCCTCATAAGAGAAAAACAAATGTTTATTTTTATTGAAAACTGTTACATTAGGACAGAAGATATGATTGATGCCTCCTTTATCAGAACAGAAAGTTCTTTGTTCTTTCATGTGAGGAAATGTTTGTTGTTTGGGAAAAAACCACATAGGTGAGATCTACCACCCTTTCTTTCTTTCTTTCTTTCTTTCTTTCTTTCTTTCTTTCTTTCTTTCTTTCTTTCTTTCTTTCTTTTCTATTTATCTATTCATTTATTTAAGTTATATGCCACCACATCTCATCCAAAATTACTCTTTTTTACATTTTAAAAATAAGAATTTTAAAGGTGACAGATAAGAGACAATAGCTTAAATTACAAGGATTCAGTCCAATCTCAATCTGACATACACAAACTTCTGGACTCCACCCAGATATAAACATAATGCTAACAAGAGAACATGTCCTAACATACAATCAAGAACACAGGGGCATAACCTCAAACTGACAGGAGGGAAGTTCAAAAGTACTGTTAGAAAGTATTGCTTCACAGAAAGAGTAGTGGAAGCTTGGAACCAACTTCCAGAAGAGGTAGTGGGTCTGTCATTAGTAACTGAGTTTAAACATGCTTGGGATAAACACATATCCATCATCCAATAAAGATTAAAAAATAAATAAAAAATATTAATTAAAAAGAAAACAAAAGCAAAATAAATAAACTCAAAAGGCAGACTCAATGGATCACTAGGTCTTTTTTCTGCTATCAGTTTTGTATCCTTCTATAATATATCCTTATTTCCATGATTATAAGGACACCCTATGTAGAATGTTGGAAAATGGCAGCTGTCTCTGATGAAAAAGGAGGGGTCCTTTGTATTAAACTACTTTTTGCTATTGATTGTAGCAGAGAATCCTCATTTATTTGTTGACTTGGGATTTTTGGTGGATACTGTGATTCAACCAGGCATCAGACTTTGCTGAAACCACTAAGTATTTTCAAAACAAGGTATCTGTTCTGACCCAAGTCACACTGACAAGGCAGATGTTGGTTAAAGTCAGTTAACTAACACAGGGTCCAAAAGTTCACCCATGGAACTGGTACAGCTCCACCCCACTTTCCCTGTAAATAGTCCCCCTTTGCCAGAATCACCTGGTTCCACAAACTAGGGTCATGTTGACCCATGAGGCACAAGGGCAAGACACACTGCTCATTAAACCTCAATCCGCAAAATAGAGTCCAAGGTTCCAAAAGCCAAAGCACAGTCCAAAATTTTGAAGGCAGAAAAGCAATTCTGAAGTCTACAAGTAAAGTCTGAAGTTCAGAGTCCAAAAGCACAGTCCACGAAAACTGGGAAGGTGCACCCCAAAGCAAACACGTGTTCCTGACAAACACATCTTTTCTCAACATCCTCAATTACCCTTCGCCAAGTGTTCCTTGTGAGTAGTGGCAGGGCTGCTTCCTTACAAGCAATCTTGCTGTCCTTCTCTGTGCCTTCCTCCATTCCACTGTCCGCACCCACAGATCAGGTGGGGGAGGTAGCTGTTCCTTGTCAGAGGTGGTCTGGAGCTTGTCATGTCTGCTGACTCTCTGCAGCTGATAAACTCCTGCAGGTGGCTCTCCATCCAGTCACGCCCCCCCCACTGCCAGATGGCTCTGGGATTGCCTCCCCCCCCCAATCCCTGGACTCTTCACCTGTTCTGATGGGCTATGCCATCCCATCTGAGGATCCCAGTTCCATATCCTCCTCCTCCTCCTCTCTGAACTGGGATCTGATGGAACCATGACACTATCTTCCAACTAGTTGGGCCTCACCAGTCTTAGAAGTATAGTCTAGGAACATTTGAGACAAACACAAGACTGAGTCCTTGCTACAATGCACACCAAATACTTGAAGTTAGAATCTGTTCTGTTCCCCGTTGCCAGATACAGATTACAATCATTTCCAAAGTTTGTATCATAGCAAGTAGGATTACAGCAGACAGGCTTCGGATTTGCCAAATGTATGAAAATGGAAGTGTTGAGCATTAGAAGATATTTCTAATGTTAACTTTATTTGTATTTTCTTGTCAATTCACTTTCTGTTTGACAGTGCTAAATAAAAAGTATAATTTGTTACATATTGAGTTATGCTGAAGGGAAGAGGAATTGCTACTTACCCAGCCAAATAATATAATCCCAAGGGTTATATAAGTCTAGCACCATCTGGTGATGCATCTATATAATGACACCATCCGCACGGTATGGATTAGAAATTGCTTCCTCCATTTGAGTCAAATAAATTGAATACTATATTAAAATCCGTAAGATTTGTCATACAGTTTGTAATATTGTTGTTTAAAAATGGAAAATCGTGATATATTAAATGTTTTCTCATATGTTGTCCAAATGTTTCTGTAGATTCAAAATAAAACAGTATTTAAATCACTATTTATCAATAAAATAAATTGTGGGTAGCACCCTATTTTTAAAGGGAATGTTAAGTATTTTAGTCAGCACCACTACCTCATTGAAAATAATGAAATAAATATGCATTATTTGGCTGGATTGTGTTCTTCTACTGTTTGTAACCTTCAGTACATTTACATTAGTCTGAAACCGAATGTTTGAAAAAAATCATCTATAGTTATTTTCCAGCTTCCTAATTAAACATTAATTTACTTGGTGCTCTTGGTAATTGTTTAACAACATTCTTACAGTGCAATGATGTGAGTGCTTATTCAGAGTAAGTTCTATTGTATTCAATGGAACGTATTCCCATTAAACATCCGTTCTTTAGGACCACAGCCAAAATTCTTCATATGAAACAAAATATACACAGGTCATTTAGATCAAAGTATTCATAGTTAATTTTCCATTATGCTTCGTTTGTATAAACCCCTCACAATCTCATTCATAAATCTATCTTTTTGACATGAGTCATTTGCTTATTTTAAAAAAACAAAAACTTATAAACTTTACTATAACGGATTAGATCATGCTTACACATTTTTCCACGGCTTATAAGCAAATGGATAATTCTGAAATGTAGTAGAGCAGCTACAAAAAATATTGGCAGATATATGTGCATCGGTGATATTCTGCTTTTCTAAAAAAAAGAAAAAGAACTTGATACTCAATACTAGTCAGGGGAAAAGTTAAAGTTAAAGCTAAAGTTTTAAAATTTAACTATCAATTACAAATAAATCAGATTAAAAGTTTTCCTACATAGAAAATATTGTCTAGGTTCTAAACTCTCATCATATGACATGTCAATGGATATAACTCATGGAGGCCCCTAAAACTGGAAAAACTATTGAAAAACTATCCCATCAATTGGTGACTCTAGTAGAAAAGAAAGGTAACATCTTTTGATTATTTTACCAAATCCATCTACAGACGCGCAAAAGAGAAGCAAATAATTCTTAATTGGATGAAGAAACTGAGCCCCCAACATTTCTCAATCTGACAGCAGATCAATCTGTGTATAACAAGACCTGCAAAAATAGTTGGATTTTTACCAATCATCCATTTGAGTGTGATATGGAAGCTAGATTTAAGCTTTGCTCCCACCATCCTGCTCTCCTCCATCTCTACCTTCTCTGCAACTCATAAACACAAAATTGGTGTTACTACAGCTTCTTTTACTGAGTTGCATAACCTCAACACAAGACTCAAGTTCTTTTATTTTTAGATGCACAGCTACAATTTTATCCATATACTTGTGTTGGATATCTTCAGAAAGACTGCTGTTATATTGCTATTCCTGGACTGAACAGCTTTTGATAATCTTTGATTTATAGGGGCACAGCCCAAAGAGCACACAATTTTGCCACAAATTAATTAATCCCATATAGTGGTTAAGGAGAAAAATCTCTCAAGGTATTTAATTAAAGCTAAGAGGATTGAGCAGTCCTTTTGCTCTTACGGTATATGTTTACCATTAGATTAGTTCTGGTTGATTGATGTACAAGACTTAGTACAGAATGTATTTGTTAAGAGCACACCAACATCTCATTTTCTCCCTGACCATTCCTATTGTAATCCTCTTCAATACTGTCTTGATTGTCTCCCCAATATTAACCAGCAGATAGCCAAGAGTTTAAAAATGCTTTATATTTAATTTGCTTTGGTGATCTAAACAATTTAACCAACTGAAAAGCAACCTCCATTTAAAATCAGCATGTTCTACTTAGTCAACTGGGGGAGAAGAAAAAGATGCAATAATCTAAGGTAAATTCAGCTTCAGTGAGTATGGATAATATTTTTACTAGTAACCAGCAAAACCAATAAACATGGAATTGTTTGTTTCAACAGCCATTCTGAATCAGGTTTGAAGCAGTAGCATAATTTTCCAAATTTGGCATCTTCCAGATGTCTTGGCCTGTAGCCTCCCTCAGCTCCAAGAAGACTGGAGATCCTCAGAGTTACAGTCCAGCAAGTGAGTGTCAGGTTAGGAAAGGCTGTTATTACCATGCATATTACAATAAGAATATTACAATAAGCGATATACAGAAGGTCATTGGGAATGGAAAATAGCAATACATACATCACAAATTTGCACTTATCTCAGAATTCTCTATTTTTGGAGCTATGAAAGCCACATTTGTTTTCAGCCTCGAGAAATATTAAGACTGGTAAGCTTTGCCATCCTGCACTTTAAAGGAAAATCAAGTATTTACTGACATGAAAAGAGGAACAATAGAGACAAGACAGAAATTGTCAATGGGGAAAGGACATTTCATGCCAGTATAATTTTCTGTCAATTCAGGTATACTTCAGCAATGGAGAAAGGCCCAAAGACTCAATAGAAAACAAGCATTTTTAAAGAATTCACAAATGTTAGGAAAACCTGTTTCAGAGAATATAGGGCACCAAGAGGGAAACAAAGGTAGCCCTGATATGTAAGTGTCTGTAACAAGTCATGAGCATGTCTTTATTCTGAAAACTGAAATGAGACTCCAGGTGTTTTACTTCCAGAATTCTCAGCTTTAGCCATGTTGGCTGTGAAAGACCAGGAAATGATAGATGGATGGATGGATGGATGGATGGATGGATGGATGGATGGATGGATGGATGGATAGATAGATAGATAGATAGATAGATAGATAGATAGATAGATAGATAGATAGATAGATAGATAGATAGATAGATAGATGATAGGAGCCATAGTGGCGCAGTGGTTAGAATGCAGTACTGCAGGCTAATTCTGCTGACTGCCGGCTGCCTGCAGTTTGGCAGTTTGATTCTGACAGGCTCAAGGTTGACTCAGCCTTCCATCCTTCAGAGGTCAGTAAAATGAGGACCCAGATTGTTGGGGGCAATATGCTGACTCTGTAAACTGCTTAGAGAGAGCTGTAAAGCACTGTGAAGCGGTATATAAGTATAAGTGCTATTGCTAAGTGCTATTGTGATAGATAGATAGATAGATAGATAGATAGATAGATAGATAGATAGATAGATAGACAGACAGACAGACAGACAGACAGACAGACAGACAGACAGACAGACAGACAGACAGACAGACAGACAGACAGACGATATAGATTCTATATCTATCTATCTATCTATCTATCTATCTATCATCTATCTATCTATATACACACACATACACAAAAAAACACAAAAGAACACAAACAAACACACACAAAATAAGAGAGGCTGATTTGGGCTGTTTCTCCTGGCTCCACAGCAATTACTTTCTTATCCGTTCATATCTCCAGTAACAGAGAATCCTAAAATAATGGGAGTATAAAACATTGTTGCATTAGAAGCAGTAAAACACTTTGGAGTGCAGAATTTGAAATGGAAGCAGAAGTCTGAGCTATTTTTCACTCTATCATTGCTTCTCTTTAAATGCCTGCAGTAATGACTTGCTGAAAGCTTGGGCTCTGGTACATTGTTTTGAAGTTCAGCTTGTCTTCAAGGCCCTTTACCTTCAATTTCACATGTTGTAAGCCTTTCGAGTCTGGTATTAATAATAAATATTATTGCCATGCATCCTTATTTTTTGCTTAATGTAATTATGGAAAATGTAATAGTCTTATGAAAACAATATACGAGTTTTCAAACCTAATTATCATGACACAAGTGCTCTCAGGTCACTAGAGCTGTTGTTTTATCTGGAACCCTTCCATGCAAATAGATAAAAACAAAACTGCATTTAATTCAGCAACTCCAGCTAAAAGTTAAATCAAAGATGACTAGTTTTGGCCTCAGGGTGCAGCCTTCCTGGTAATAAATACTTTCCTTTTGTCATGATTTTAAGGGTGGAAGGAAGAAAGAAAGAGAAAAGACAAGATATGCATGCCCTATGAAAAACTGTTTAAAAAACAACAACCCCAAATGTCTATCTTATTCCCGACAAAAGCTTAGTTGTTTGAGAGGCTCTAGGGTCACTAAGGAGAAAATCATTCCAGATGTAAAGAAATTGGAATACATACATACATGTATGTTTGTGTGTGTGCACATATTCTTTACTAGCCCAACACATACCTAGGTTCTGACCTTGGTCTTAGTCTCTTATGGGAAGAATAACTGGAAGTTCAATTTTATGGATGTTTAAAGAAAGGTACTAATCTAGAATTTGACTAACATTTGTGTATCTCATTACTGTAGATCCCACTACTGGATTAGAGATACTTTCATGAAATCACAAAGAAATTGTAATCATGAGTCTTCACAGGAACAGCTGCTCTAAACAACGCTGCATGTTCTAAAGGACTTCCCTTATTCTGCATAGTGGTGATAGACACTTTCAGTAAACATGACTGTGTTAAGTAAGCAAGTTTGTGTTAAGCCTAAACGTCGTCCATTTCTTTTTGACTTAGCATGTAGTATGAATCTGATGCATGAAAGTTGCTAGATTATATTTTAGCATTACATATGAATCTAGCCAACTATGACAATCAAGTCATGGTTTAACAAGACACAGTCAATAAAGATTTCTGTAGTGCACGAACTTGTCAATCTCTATGGGTATCTGAATCTCACAGACTTCCCTGATACATTAAATCAAGGTTAGTATTCACCATTTGAATAACCCAGAAAATATTTTCTAAACAACATAAATAAACATCCATATTTTGAGAGCTGACTTCTATTTTATATGTAAACTAGCAATCTTTGAAGTACCTGGTCAATTGACCTTTTTTTTTCTTTTGAAAATGAGTTAGAAGCAGCAGATGAACATGAGTTGAAGAAAAGGTTGATCTTTCCTTCAATCTCTTTGTTCATTTTTTGGTCATGCCTCCTTTTCAACCTTACTTCTCTAATGTATTTAGTTAGCTGTTTGCCCAGATTCTGATAACATGCTCAGTTATCCTATAATTAGCCCTGTCAACTAGCCTACAAGAAGCATGGTTATAAATTGTGATTAAACACTTTTACCTTAATCCTAATTTAGTATATGGGTAAGGTTCCACAGGGTGAATCTTTTCACACCATGAGTCAGCAAATTGTGCAAAGCCAAATATCTGTTTTTTCTCCTGGAGGCCATCCACTTTCAGTTCCTTTGTGAATCCCTAGTGGAAGCTCCACACAATATAATTGAGTGCTGAGGAAATGAGATAGTCTCCAAGCAATTGCCTTTTCATGTGGAAAGGATCTCTGGATTCCAACCAACAAATGAGCAATTCAAGTCAGACACGCTATCATGTTTACTCCTACCAAGACTGGAATGCCTAGGACCAGAGGGGAACTCCAGGGCTTCTCCCACCAGCATGTGGGAGAGAGAAAAACTCATCCTTCAGCCAGTGACCCACCCTCTACTTTATGGCAGTTCTTGGAATAACCATGATCCCCTTGGTCTTGCTTTGTTTTACTTCCCACCAAGCATCATTTGCCAACAAGCCCTGTTCACTCTCTTTAATATGTGTTGTGGTGGGGCCATGCTTATGTATGTGGGTGCTTTGAACAGGTTAAGCCAACAGCCAAGATGCCTAACAAGAGAAGCATGGAGGTGCTCAGTGCCTGATGAATTCTGGCCACTGCCTCCTATACCTCTATTTTAGAGAGTGCTTAATTCAGATGTAAAGCTAAGAGGGACATATCCTATCTAGGGGATGCGGGTAGATAGTGCATGATCATTTGTCTAGTGATTGGAAGGAAACCTATATGCTATGTTAAAGAAATGATAGTTGGTTGGGAGAGAAAAGAAGGCCACCAGAAGTATGCACAGGTGGGGTCAAAAAAGCAAGAAGAAAGATGCAATAGCACAGTTGATGCCCCATTGCATCAGGGCTTAAATATAATTTCACAGAATTGTTGTTCCATGAGATCAAAGGGTGTTGATGTAACTAAAATTATCTGTTGTAAATAATAAAAAAATGTCAAAGAAAAGAAAAGAAAAATATCTAGGGCTGAAAATCATGAGTCTAAAACTCAAAAATTGAAGAAAAAAGCAATAAGAGGGTGCCTTTTTGCCCAGGGGGCAGTAGAATATGATTTTGTCTAGGGTGCCAAAATGTTTAGAATTGGCCCTGGTGGAAAGTGAAGTCATGCCAGATGGAAGGATCTATGCTGGACTAGGCCAAAAGCCTGCCTAGTCCAACATTCTCTTGCTCTAGTAGCCAATCAAAATGTTTATAGGAAGCCAGCAAACATTCCAGAGGATTTCAGAGGCACATTGCTTCTGACAACGGAGCAATATATTCCTATCATGCTTAGCAGAAGTATATAAACTTACCCTCCAATGAACTAGACAAACCTTTCTTGAAGTCATCCAAGTTAAGGGTTATTACTATGTCTTATGTTTACAAACTGCATAGTTTTGCTTGTACTTTGTGAAGAACTGATTGACTGATTATTTGTGATCAAATGACCATATAGATTTACTTCATCATAGTCAGTCCCTAACCTGGCTTTCAGGTCTCCCAATAGCATACCCATCACCACAGTAACTGAGTCCATCTATCTGCCTTCTCTTCTTCTTTTCTTTCCTTCCAGCTTTTCAGCATTAGAGACTTTCCCAGAGAACTGGATCTTCACATATGTCCAAAATAGGATAATTTGAGCTTGGCCATTTGTGCCTCTAGTGAGAACTCGGGGTTGATTTGTTTGATGATCCATTGATTTCCTTTTTTGGCAGTCCATGTTGTTCTCAGGAGTCATTTCCAAAGTTTAAAATCATCAATACTCTTCCTATCCTGCTATGAAGAATTGGGTTTGTCAAAAACAGATCATGGCAGACAAATCTTATTGCATTCTTTGACGAGGTGACAAAATTAGTGGACCAGAGGAATGTTGTGGATATAATTTACTTGGACTTCAGTAAGGCATTTGATAAAGTAGATCACAAGCTACTACTCAATAAGATAGAAAAATGTGGGTTAGACAGCATCGCCACCAGATGGATCCGTAGCTGGCTGACCGGCCGTACTCAGCATGTGGTCCTCAATGGAACTGCATCTACATGGAGGGAAGTGTGTAGTGGGGTGCTGCAGGGCTCTGTTCTGGGCCCAGTACTCTTCAACATCTTCATCAACGATTTGGATGAGGGGATAGATGGGTAACTCATCAAATTTGCAGACGACACCAAGCTGGCAGGAATAACCAACACTCCAGAAGACAGGCTTAAGATACAGAAGGATCTGGACAGACTTGAACACTGGGTGTTATCTAACAAAATGAAATTCAATGGTGAAAAAAGTAAGGTTCTACATTTAGGCAAGAAAAACCAAATGTACAGGTATAGTATAAGTGGTACCTTGCTCAATAGTAGTAATTGTGAGAGGGATCTTGGAATCCTAGTGGACAATCACTTGAATATGAGCCAGCAGTGTGCTGCAGTTGCCAAAAAAGCCAACACAGTGCTAGGCTGCATTAACAGAGGGATAAAATCAAGATCACGTGAAGTATTAATATCACTTTACAATGCCTTGGTAAGGCCACACTTGGAATACTGCATCCAGTTTTGGTCACCACGATGTAAAAAAGATGTTGAGACTCTAGAAAGAATACAGAGAAGAGCAACAAAGATGATTAGGGGACTGGAGCCTAAAACATATAAGGAACGGTTGCTGGAATTGGGTATGTCTAGTTTAATGAAGAGAAGGACGAGGGGTGATATGATAGCAGTGTTCCAAAATCTCAGGAGTTGTCACAAAGAAGAGGGAGTCAAGCTATTCTCCAAAGCGCCTGAAGGCAGGACAAGAAGCAACGGATGGAAACTAATCAGGGAGAGAAGCAACCTAGAACTAAGGAGAAACTTCATGACAGTTAGAACAATTAACCAGTGGAACAACCTGCCTCCAGAAGCAGTGAATGCTCCAACACTGGAAGTTTTTAAGAAGAGACTGGACAGCCATTTGCCTGAAATGGTATAGGGTCTCCTGCCTGAGTAGGGGGTTGGACTAGATGACCTCCAATGTCCCTTTCCAACTTTATTATTATTATTATTATTATTATTATTATTATTATTGTTGTTGTTGTTGTTGTTGTTGTTGTTGTTGTTGTTGTTGTTGTTTGTCCTGAATCTGTGATTGCTCAGTTTTATTGGATTGAACTGCATATTGTAATTATGAAAAGTGCAGAAAAACCTCTCCCTATCCACTTTGTCTACATGGACTTTACTGGATAGCTTTCTATCATATTCTGTCATATTCATCCATTTTAAGTAAAAACCCCAAATGTGATCTTTCCTCAAAAGAGAACTGAATTAACCCTTTGATTTATGCAATATTCACACAGTGCAGGAAAATAATTTTGATGGATAAAACTAAAGTAAAATTCAGCATCCAAAATACACCTTTATTGCCACATGCTAAGAAGTATTTTTAGATGGGAGATTCTTTTAACTGAATATTGTTATTGCAAAAAGGAATTGTATGCCTTTGCTTCCCAGAAGATCCATCCTGCTCTTCTAATTGACAAGGAAAAATGTGAGTCAGAATCTTCCTAAAACTGAAATCTGGATTACAAGGATTCTTTTTTAATCTCTCTTTAAGGGCAAGATTCTAACTTCTTTAATCACATTAGAATAATGTGGATTATCCCATGAATACAAAGATCTCCTGCTTGAATTAACCTAGTCTCTTCAAGCAGTGGGATTCTTCAACAGTTTACGGTTAGATTAACTTCTCTCCTTTCCTTCCTGATCACCTTATGTCCTCTTTATGTGTCTATTTGAGTTTGCTGACTTCACATCTGGGGTTTAGAACAGAGTGAGGGATCATGACAATAGATGAATTTAGCTAAAGATAAACATCTTTACACCCTCACTGATTTCATTGGGCATGCTCATTACATGTTTGAGTCCTTACCTCTCAAATATATCAAAATTTTAAGACTACCATCTCACTATTGTAGAAATCCCCATATTGTATATGTTCAAACACATCATACTGTTTGTTTGTATTTGTTTAGCCATAATTTGTTGAATCAATTAGGATATAAATCAAAGTGCCTGGTTCATAAAATAGACTCCTTTAAATTTTGCTCTTGTTTGTAAAATGTTTGTTTTGAATCCAATTGGTAAAAAAAATACTAAATAAATAGAAAGTTATTTCTCCCATCATCCATTAGACTATGTTGTCTGTTATTGATAGCAAATTCTTTCTCAGTTTCTGTACTAATTTCAGTATGCAAGATCTGGATGACCACAGATGGCAGTGTAGAAAGTTTTTCCAATTACTTTTGCTGCCACCTAACAGCTTTAAGTATTTTTTGCAGTCCTTAATCAATACACAAACAGAATTTCAGGGGGAAAAAATGGCAAAATACAAGGCTAAAAGTTAGAAATTCAAACAATCTGACAATAAGTGGGTCACTAAAGCAAACCATACATGGATAAGACAAGAGAACCTGGAACTGATGGAATGTTACTATAAGGTAGATCTGATGAGAGGAGATACATAAAACATATGAGGGAACTATGGATGGAAAGAAGATCTACATGTACACTAACATTATCCAATGGTTCAATGTAGAGAATAAGAAGCTCACTGACAACTTCAGATAGACCAGCGGTTCTCAACCTATGGGTCGCGACCCCATTTGGGGTCGATCGACCATTTCACGGGGGTCGCCAAGCAAGGCTGTCTGCCATTTTTTCCCCCTTTTCCGGCGGGTGCCTTACCTCCCTTGAGCTGGGCCAGCTGGTGGTTGGCCTGCTCCATCTCTGCCGCTTGCCAGCTACGCCTCGGCCGGCGCAGGGGGTGGAACCATGCATGCGCAGCGCTCCCGGGCAGGGAAAGTCCTCGACTTACGACCGGTTGGGTAGTCCTCGACTTACGACTGGTTTAGTCCTCGACTTACGACCGGGGGTCACGGCATTAAAAAGGTTGAGAACCACTGAGATAGACGAACTAACTTTACATCCCAGACTCAAAAAGATCCAGAAGAACAACTGGATATGCAGCCAATACCTGAAGCTAGAAAGTCACTGCCAGCACTTCCATTACAGAACATAGCAGCTGATATGAGGCATAAGATCATGAATAAACTAACTACAGTCAACTCTCAAGAACTATTACCAAGCTTCAGTTGAGAAATACCATCAGACAGTATGTCAGAAGATGCCAAACAAGCCCTCGCAACAATCCCTACTATTATAACTCAAACCATTGAACTTGTATACACTACAGTCACTGTAATCTTAGAGATGCGTGGCTACATGATCAAGAAGAACTGCAGTACATACCCACCCACCATCAGGAAATGAGGTTATAGGCTATGATCAAGGCAACTTGGGAAGAGGCTAGTCAGCTGGTAGAATTATAGAAGGCTATGGAGTTTAAGCATAAGACTCAGCTACTGAAAAATACAAGGGCCTGATGCTATCTGAGGCCCCAGAGATTGTTAAACAAAAGCTCACTGCACTGGCTACCAGGCTAAGGAGAGAGAAACAGAGGCCAAGAAGATAAATGCCCTGTTCTCCAAAAACCCATCCAAAGTATACTCCCATCTGCAATGCAATAAAACAGTAACAGCAGAGCCCCTAACACAGTGGTTCTCAACCTGTGGGTCGGGTCCCCATTTGGGGTAGATCGACCATTTCATGGGGGTCGCCAAGCAAGGCTGTCCGCCATTTTTTTGTCCGCCATTTTTTTTGTCCGCCATTTTTTTCCCCTTTTCCGGCGGGTGCCTTACCTCCCTTGGGCTGGGCCAGCTGGTGGTCGGCCTGCTCCGTCTCTGCCACTTGCCAGCTATGCCGAGGCCGGCGCAGGGGGCAGAACCACGCATGCACAGCGCTCCCGGGCAGGGAAAGTCCTTGACTTACGACTGGTTGGGTAGTCCTTGACTTACGACCGGTTTAGTCCTCGACTTACGACCGATTTAGTCCTCGACTTACGACCGATTTAGTCCTCGACTTACGACTGGTTGGGGTCGCAGCATTAAAAAGGTTGAGAACCACTGCCCTAACAGCACAAACTGAACAGTACTGGAAGAACGTATGAGAGAAAGAGAAGACACATAATTAGCTGCAGGTCCTGAGAGCAGACCACAGCAATCGCTCAGAAAAGGAACCATCAGAGTAGCAGACATTCAACAGTAGGTGAAGAACATGAAGAGCTGCACAGAACTTGGCCTGGACATATTCCATGCCTACTGGCTAAAGAAACTAAAAGCAGTACATAAATGGCGAATAGCAGAGATGAACCAGCTACTAGCAGCAGACTCCCACCCAGACTAGCTGACACAAGGAAGGACAGTTCGGATCAGGAAAGGCCCCCACAAGGAAACAACACTGTTTAATTACCGGCCAATAACCTTCCTCCCCACAGCGTGGAAGGTCTTATCACCCATCATAGCCACCAAACTACACTACCCATAGGGATGAGAAATGTATATGTATACATATGCTTCTTGTTCCTCTTTAGATTGATAATAATGGCCTCAGTCCATGAAGACAGATCCAAAACATGAGCAGCATCAATTACTTGTTATTTTCCCCATCCTTGAAGAGGTAATAATAATAATTTAGGTTTTTTCAAATGCAAAGAAAAGAATAGCTTATATGAGTTCCCTTTTTAAGCTATGCTTTGCGTTTTGACATGTCCTTGTATGAATGTCTAATATAATTCCATGCATTTTTACATGGAAGATTTCTGGGCCAATCAAATTGTTACATATTTCTTTCAGGGTTAAGTGGTAGCAAGCAGAGAATTCTGACAGCTGTATATTAAATGCAGGTGGCTCTGTGAAAGCCATTCCCATCTGATACACTACATTAACCATATCCTGCAATTCTTCCAGAATAGTGCTGCAATGAATTAGATGTTTTAATAAAATTTTACTTAGCTGGATAAGCTAAAGCCCATTCTGAATTTAGCTTCTCCTAATGTAGCTATCCAGTTCTTTTTTTAAAAAAATGTGTTGCATTAAGTGTTTGCTAAGAAAATAAATATGCTAGGATAATCTAGCAAAGAGTTACAAAAAATGAACTCTCGCCCCACCACACATTACTTTATCATATTACGCACAGTTACATATTTCATTTAGCATGAATTGATAGCTTCATCCCTGCTCCAGATCTAAATTAAAGACTTATGGGTTTAGTTGATCTTGCTGAACAATTTACATTTCATTATGCTTCTTTTGAACTGCCAAAATGAAATCTGTGATGTATCAGCTACTAAAGAGTAATGAAAGACTTTTTTTTTCTCCCCAGTTGCTTGCCTTTAAAGCTACAGGAAGCAAAATATGGAACAAAAAAAAAATCTGTCCTGGAAAAAGATTCTCAGTAAGAAAGAACTTAAATATTTAATGTTGTTAAGGAACTCAAAGCAAAGTTAATAGCACATGGTTGTGTACATTTGCATATAGTTGAGGCTAGAATACGCTAACTATTTAAAGCCACAGTGTAGATCTATGGAGGAGAACTATGAAAAGAATCATAATAGCACCTCTCGGATGGTGGGGAATTGTAGTGAAGCTGGAGACTGTCCCTAAAAACTAAGTAAGATGTTCTTTAAATTATATCCTTTGCAATAATTAGAAATACTTACTTGGAATGGAATGTTTTTGTGCACGTATGGACTATGTGAAAAGAGCCTTGAGAAACTGCCTTTGATCCAAGAAGATTGATGAACATTCATTTACAAATTCATATCATCATGTCCTACACTGGCTCCATTGATTACCACTTTGTTTCCAGGCACAGCTGAAATCATTGCTTAGCTATGGTAATGAGAATACCTGTCTCCTCCAGTCTATTCCTATCCAACTATCTGATAGAAATGGCCAATTTGGAAAGAAGCAAAAAACAAGTCTGTGATGAATCTCTGGCTGCCTGCTTCATTTTACTTTTTTTTCTCCAATTGCATCCAAACGAACATTCCTTTTCAAATAAATAAGAATTCTTGTCAGGGAGTAGCCATTTCTCCCCCCCCCCTTATTTGCCTATACAAACTTTAAATTTCTGGTTCTTCTTTGGCTTTTGTATACTGCTGTCCATTGGCCACCAAAGTCACCCAGCAATACAGTGCAAAACTATTCATATGCTCTTGGCGTGGGTGCTAGTATTCCAGTCTATTCTTGGAATTCTTGGTTAGCTCACTGAGTTAACTAAGAGCAATGCGTCAAAACAGCCAGTTTGGTGCCCAAGTAGTCCTTGTTAACCATCAAAACAAGACTTGTGACTCTGTTGCAACATTCCCACAGTCCTATGATTGCAATTCAGGCACTTGTCCAATGGCAGACAATTAGGATGGTTGCAATGTTCCATAGTCACATGATTGCTATTTGCAACCTTCATAGCCAGCTTCTGACAAGCAAAGTCAATGGGGAAGCCAGTAGGAAGTCACAAGTCCCAGTAAAATGACATTGTGCTTAATGACCTGTGGTGATTCATTTAATGACCATAGCTGGAACTTATATAAGTCAGTGCATTTGCATGACATCTTGCTTAATATCTGTGTTTATGAGCAATGGAGTTTATTGGGGTCAGTAAAGCTCTACCTGTAGTGGTTAAGGTATCAGGCTAGACCAGGGGTAGACAACCTTGGCTCTTTTATGACTTGTGGATTCCAACTCCCAGAATTCCTGAGCCAGGAATTCTGGGAGTTGAAATCCACAAGTCATAAAAGAGCCAAGGTTGCCTATCCCTAGTCTAAATCAAAGGTGCTTTTTCATGCAGCAATTGGACTTTCTTGTTTTTATTTGAAGATGTTTCACTTCTCATCCAAAGAAGCTTCTTTGGCTCTGACTCCCCACCATTCAGTCAGAGCTGAAGAAGTTTCTTGGATGAGAAACGTCTTCAAAGAAAAACAAGAAAGTCCAGTTGCCTCATGAAAAAGCACCTATGGGATAACTATGACCTGGATGACTGAGAATCTCCATAGGCATGTATCAGGCTAGAAACTGGAGTTCTAGCCTGAGTTCTAATCCCACTTTAGGCATGAAGGCAACAGGGTGACTTTCGGCTGACCATTCTCCCTCAACCCTAGGAAAGAGGCAAAGACAAACCAGGTTTTTTTCCTGAAAAACTTGTTAAAAAACCTGGAGGGATATTCCAGGCAGTCACCAGGCATCAACACTGACATGGAGGCATTAAAAAATGCATAAGAATTTACTAAATCAGGGGTTCTGATTTACTCATGGCATAGTGGGTAAGCTGATAAAGATTTCTTTCCACCTTTAAGGGATCGTCCATCAATGTGCCTGAACAGCTTGGAAGCATTTGCTACACAGTGTTTATTTAGCTGTGCCAAAGAGGAAACTCTGAAAAAAAGCTAAATTGCATTCTTACTCCTGGACAGCTAAATATGTAAAATTTCTAACATGTTCCCACTCCACAGCTAAAGAAGAAAGAAAAGGAGTAACCTACCTTGCAAGGAAGTCAGGCATCAGAGAAAGTGGGGTTCCTTTACACCATCACATTTTGATGGATGTACAAAATGGCACAGTGTAGCATAGCATAGCAGCTTACAATAAAAACACTACACATCTTGTAAGATTAAGAGACAGGGTAGACTATCAATAAGTGTAAACAAATCTGAGCAGAAATTTTATTCTAAACTGCCAAGAGACTTAGTAGTGGGTGGTATAAAAGTACAAAAATAAAGTAATTAAAATTCTTACTTTGAAGAGGAATTTTGAAGCTGTTAATTCTATGCAAGGCTAAACCTATGCATAATCTAAATCATCGCATGTACAAAGAATTATTTAACTGGGAAAACTGGGGAAAGTGAATTATTCTTCAGAATCAAAATCTCAATTTGAATTTTCCTCTCTGCAATTAACTCTTTCAGCAATAGAAAATTCTTTTAACAGTTGTCCTAAGTGACATCTAGTTTGTTCCATAAATTCGGTTAAATGAACAACATCCCCAAACCTACACAGAACTTGATATTGAGACAAAGAATCAGAAACACAAAGTGGTTCATATGTGTTCCTACACAGAAGAATTTAACAATCAGCTGACTTGGAGGAGTTAATTTCAAAAATATCCTGCCATCTACAGTTTAATGAGAGAGCATCACATATTTCTTGCAATTCCTGGCCTTGGTTCAAAATCCCATTAATTGGCTGGAACTTATTTTCAAGTAGGCTTACCATATATGGATGACCACTAGATGGCAGCAAAGCTGGATTTTTCTGTCTCTCTTTGCTGCCATCTAATGGTCAAAGTCTCAAGATCTTTGCAGCCCATATATTTGCCCTGTTTTAATTAAATATGCATAGGATAGGACTGGAAAACATTGCAACAGTCATCAATATTTCGAAGAAACTACACAATAATGAAGCAAACTTAAAATCTTATTTTGTTATTAATCTAGAAACTGCATGCACCAGTTATGAATCTTGCAGAACCATTATGATCAACCCTCCCACAATGCTTAAAAAAATCCAAGAAATTCAGACTACCTTCTGTTCTTATCCTATCATTCTCTTAGCTCTAGACAGAAATGGTAGTTCGTAATCAATAATGGAACTGAGAGTCAAACTGCACATAATGACATTTGGGTTTTTAAAAATCATATTTAAATTCCTGACAATTTTCCAACAATCTGCTCTTTGCCTAAAGAGCTGCTTATTATTGGAGACACCCAACAGTAGAAATAGGGAGGCCCATAATTGTGTTTTCTTCAAAGTAAAATTTGCTATAATTTATGAAATAGGCATGACTAGCATATCATTTTTATCTGTTGATGTATATTTCATCACAATGGAGACAAGCACCTAGCCATCCTTACTGACCTTAGAAAAACTAAACAGAATTAAATTTAGCCAGTACAGTACTTAGTCAGGATTCCACTAGGTATCCCAAGGCTATATGTTCAGTGTTTTTCAAACTTGGCAACTATAAGATTTGTGGACTTCAACACCCAGAATTCCCCAGCCAGCCATGATGCCTTCATATTATTGATGAACAAACAAAAAAAAAAAATGATGATTTTAGATCATTGATGAAAAAACAATATGAATGTGTAGAGCTGCCCTTGAGAGACTATATCTCCTGATACCTATATTTTCAATTTAATACACTTGATTTGGCAATTGCATTTTAACAGTTATTTTAATAAGGATGGGGCTCTTTATATGCTTGTTTTCATGTTTATATTATAGCCAAGTTGTTATTCTTGTAGATTTCAAGAACTATTTCTTTGCTATGGACACAAGGAAGCTGAATTATGACTGTCATAATTGCTTTTAGGTTCTCTGTCTGCTGATCATCCTGATTCTGCCACCCTGTCCACCAGGGAAAAAAGGAGAGTAGTACCTCCATAGTAAAAGAGAAAAAGAATCAGTGGCAACAGACTAAGAGAGAGAAAAGAGGTTTTGCCCCGATTTAAAAGCAAAAAATGAACAAAGCAATTAAAAAGCAGCTACTGTATTTTGTATCCCCTTGTGGTCCAGTTTCATTCCTCTGCATAAAAGTAATGACTTTCCCAGACACCAGGATTTTGAGATTATTAATAAATTGTCATAGGACTGAATAATATTCCTTTTTAAATGTTACTAAAATAGCTTTAATGCTATCACCTTCATTTGTTTTTTAATGGTTTGACACCATAGCATACATAAACAGATTTCTGTTCAGAAGATAATCTATTTTAGGAATGTAGGCAATTTTTAAATTCTTAATTCTTCTGCTCCTCGTCCAAAATAAGCTGCTTCAGGGATCCAGAACCTTCCAGAACAGTATGGGAGGCCCCAAAATAATCTAATTGGTTTATTCTAGGAAGGAGTACAAAATTAAAAAGTCTTTTAAAGTGCAAATTCTCCCTTTCCCCATATGAGGTACATTTTAAAATATGACTACTTACTAGTTTTCACACATCATTCAGTACACAACGTGCTTATAAAGATGCACAGTTGGGGGAAGACAGATTTTTGATAGTGAACAATTAAGTGCTAGTGGTATTTTTTTAAAAAAATATATAGATATTACCTTTCGCTTTTTGCAAAGTCCAATGGAAGCAAAACTACACCTTTTGTTTCCAACAGAAATCTGTGGCAGAATTGTTTCAATCCTGGTGGCATCTGCTGTTCCTGTGGGGTCCTTATTGAATAGGAGACTTTTTAACAAACAGAAGATGTCTGGATCAAACCCAGTGAATCTACAAGCTGCCTTGAATGGTTGAATAGGTGGATTGAAACCAGCTTCGTAAACAAAGAAATAAATATTGAAGAAGATGACCATAATTTAAGACCGTTAGAAACTTTAATTTTACCTGACTCTGTAAGGTTACTAAACGATGGAGGACAGCCCTGTTACTGAACTTCTAAAAAACAAAAATCAAAATTGTATTGGTTCTGTAGTCTTTCTCCCTGTCCAAAATGATGAGCAATCTCATTATTACACAGTCTATGCACTAAATTCCTTATAATCAAATTTTCACTGCTTTTTCTGACAGGTTTTTAAGTTACTTAGGAGATCTATTTATATGTGGAAGCATCAACATCATGCAGTAAATCCAACCACAACTCAGTCACATATTTTATTAAGTCTAAGTTCAGTGAAAGTGCAGAGTAAACTAGGGCCCTCTGTCTCTCCATTACATCTGATTTGCGGTTGCTATAAAAAGGCCCACATGCCGCTCTTTCAGATGTGTTTTGGATTGAAAATAGGATTAATGTGCTAAAGTGTGATTAGAATGGTTAAACACGATTAATTGGAACAGACTTGAATTGCCAAGGGAGCTCCGCTCTTGCTGGCCTCCCTCCAGTTTACCAAGTGAACAAAGCAGGCCAACTGTCCAACTTTTTTCTGTGTCTTTTGCTTATGTGCCTCTCCCCCACCCCCTTGTGCATTTTCTCATAGCCAGCTTGTCTCAGAGCAGATTAAATGCAGCTGAGAATGTTGGTCTAGGTCTGCAACAAGACATCCTGGGGGAATAAGCAGGAACCTCGGGCCCAGACATGGCTGCTCTGGTGCTGGTTGAAAACTGCCATGCACCTAGGGCAAGGGTCCAGGTGGATCGACAGGGGAGTGGGAATAATTTGGGTTTTTTAAAATGATCTATTAAGGCCCCAAACTTTAATCAAGCTGCTACCATACTGGCAGCTCTGATTTACCTCCAAAATGACAGTAATGGGCAGAAAACTGGCCTGTACCTGACCACTTGTCCTGAGTTTTATGGAATGCTCAGGCTTAGGCAAATGCAAGGACAGCAGGTAAACCAATGTGCTGAGGTTTTGTTTTAGTAACAACAAATTCACAGGTATATGTAGGCCATTTTTTAAATTCACTTCAACATATGAGCTATATACACAGAGAGAGGGGGGAGGGGGGAGAGAGAAACACAAATATCTCCAGTGCCTCCAACACAAATAAAGATCTAAGCTTTGAGCTTGTAATTGTATAGATAATTGCCTGGGTATGAGTTCAGAACCTGGGTACAGAACCTAAAGAGTCTTGGTTATAAATACTGGGATGCACAGATTTGCCCCAAACTCTCTTTCTCTCTCTTGCTCTTTTTTCTTTCTCTTTTTCTGCTTCCTTTGGTTTAGAAAAATAACGCAACCAAAATCAAAGCACAACTCTCTCTAACTAATAAAGACAATAGTAATAGAGGTTCAATAGAATGCCGAAGATAATTGATGAAGCTTCAGATTTTTCTTAACAGTTCTGCAAAGTGGAGGTCCAGCAGATCTCACAGATGTCAAGAAATCCATTTTTTTTTCAGTGCATTGTGAAACATCCTGCTAAAAGATGGAAACAGAACATGTTTTAGACTTTTCAAATGAAAAGACAAATAACAGCTTACATGCCTCTAGCACAGGGGTTCCCAACCAGGGGTGCAAGACGCTATTCCAGGGGGAAGAAAACTTGGGTTTTCAAAATTATAGTGTATATGCATAATTCATTGCCATTATTTTGAACTTTTGTAAGGGGTGCGAGAATATATCAGAAGAATTTTAGGGGTGCGGGGTATAGAAAAGGTTGGGAACTGCTGCTCTAGCATCATCAAACACCAACATCTGCTTATCCCAGGTCCTTGGAAAGGACTCAATAGGTGGATAAAAATGCCAATTCCAGTCTGAGCCTCTAGCTGACTGTGCGCCGAACCAGTACTACAAGGTTCTGCTATTCTGCGAAAGAAGGTTTTCCCTCCCATCCGGGAAATGCTCATTTGTGTGTTGCAGAAAAAAAATCATATTTTTCCTTACTTCCATTCAGTTTAATGAAGGAGATATAGTGTACTTATAAATATTTACATACAATGTGGGCAAGGTGTGTATATCTGTTTGAATGACCTATTTTTCACTGCACAAAAATCTCTACAGTGGTCTGGAGACTCCTTCCATTTCAGTTACACCATGAGGGCTTGGGCAGTAGTCTGTAGTGAACTGGGGGCGGGGGTGGGGGGAGGAGTGACAGAATGGATGTTACAACAGGAAGGTTAGTCCTTTTGTACTTGTGTCATGACGTCACCTGCAAACACACGAGGCATGACGTTTGCGTTTGAGCCATGATGCATGCTTCACCTTTTAACATTTGTGCCTGTGGACATAGACAGAGGAGGATAAAGAAATGATGAAAATCCACCCCATTTATACTGATCTTGCAACATCACACACAAGTATGCGGAACATTGATGAAGCCTGTGAGTTGACAGGCACAAGGGGACTTTCCTCATTGGGTCATTTTAGATTTGGGACTTTGGGCTGCCAGGCAGGTTTTAGAGCGATGGTAAGTTGTGCAGATGAAAATAGCAATACCTGCTGTAGTGCTCTCCTCCAACTCCAACAGTAAAGCAAGCTTAAAAACACCCCCGGGAGAAGTATGAAATAAATAAGGAGAAAAACAGAGACTTATTTCAAAGGGGAATAAAAAGTTTGAGAAACTGCAATGCAGATTTTGGCAAAGCATTATGGACTGGCTCATTGTTTGTGTGCTTTTCTATTGAGAAAAGCGTCAACTCCAGTCACTGGGTCAACAGTACTAAATCATCTTACGCTATGTCCAAAACATACGGTAAAAATTTAGTTTAAAGATGCAAATCTATATACTCAAATACCAATGGATACAGCGGGGCTTGCTTTGATGTAAATGCAGGCTGTATATTTTGGCACTTCGGGAATATGATTTGGTTTCATAAGGGCTAGAGTCCTTCTCTCAGCTTGTAATTTGACTCTGAAACAACTTTGGTATGATTTAGCAGTTGTGTGGCAGATACCAAAATCTGTTCACTGGCACAGCAGCAAATGACACCAGGGCTTATAGACCAAGGAGCTTTCTGCAGTGAATGTACAATAGCATAGCATAGCATAGCTTTGTCCTGTGCATCTGTACTGTTGCGTGCATGTCATACGTCAGTCTATCAACATAAAATTACATTTGTGTATAGCCCTTATTAGATGAAATCTACTTGAAAGTGACTGCTCAGGTTACCAGTAATTACTTTCCAATGATTGCCTGCACCCCTTCACTCTCCCTCAATCTTACTTTCTAAGTTTGAAGTTTGCTGAGCCTCAGGCAGTAATCTTAATGTTGCTGTATGTTAGATAAGAAGAGGTCTGGGTTTTTTTATACACTCATAATATGTACTGTATATTGGCCATTGCTAAAGGGAATCTTATTTTAACCAAAGCCAGATTTCATGTCCTAATAGAGTTAGGAATGGTGTATTATTTTCCAGCCCGGACCAGCTATTAATACTTCATAAGTCGTGAACAGGAAAGAATTCCCATAAATCAGGATACAATATTTCAGTGTGCCATTAAAAAGATAAGGATGGATCAAAGGTACATAGAGATTTGCCAGTTCAGTTCTCCTTACTGCAAAGACCCCAGTTCGGATGTTACTTAGGCACTGCTATGCTATCAGCTTCCGAATAAATTATCCCTTTGAAATAATTATGGCATACAAAATACATCTGATCTGAGATTTTTTTTTCCAAAAGTGAAGTTCTCAAGTTCAACATATTTTCTGCATTTATAATGGCAAATATATTAAATTCCCAGTTTAAAGTTCTGCTTTTGGGCATAAATGGAATGATATTGTTTAACTTCATATTCTTTTTCACTCCTAACTAAAAAAAAAAAGCATAAGCTTGGCATGTAATCTATATGAATTGATTACTGCATTAAACAAATGGATGCTAAAGCATATGAACTTCCTCTAGCTAAATAGAAAACAATAAGTATAATACTTAATATTGGTGGGAACTACTGAGAAAGGTGGTGCCTTAGATTATTTTATTTTACTAATTACATCTAGTATTCCACTTTGCCAATCACTAAAATTAGATACTCCTTTTATTACTACACTCAAGTATCTCTACAGTTGTTGTTTTAAAGACTCAAGATGGTGGGGACCAAACAACTCTGAGGCAATGCATTGTATCAGTGTAGGAGAAGGCCTTTTCCAGCAGGGTCTAAGCTAATTAGGGTTTTAAAGGTGAATACTAATCCATGAAATTGTGCATGGTGAACAAGTGGCAACCAGTAAGAGGCACCTCTTAATAGGTATCATATGATCCCTGTAAATTGTACTAGATAATTGCTTTGCTGCTTCATTTTTCACCAGATACAACTTCTAAATATTGGTTGATCACGAGGTTTGGGTTCTTTGAAAATGATTGGGAAGACGTGTTTTGTACCTTATGAAAATGTACTGGACCCTTTATTGAGTGGACTACTTAAAGCAGGGGCATCATTTCTCAGGCTAATAAGGAAACCTGAATCAGATTATGCTGTATTAATGAATAGCACAAAAATGCTGTGTTTATGCCTGCATAAATGCCAATCCTTCTTAATCATTTTTTCCACAGTGGGCCCTAATTTATGGACCATCCTCCCTTCAGAGATTAGAATGGCCCCAATCCTTGTTAGCCTTTCATAAGACCCTAAAAACCTGGCTATGTTCCCAAGCCAGGGGCAGTGAATATGCTAAGGGCCCCATTTCCTGGCTGTATTACTAATTGACTGAGTATCTTGTCTTCCATGTATATTTATTTTTGATGTTTCTATTTTTTATTGTTTTAAAAGATTTTAGTGTTTTAATTGTAATATATTTTTGACTTGTAAGCTGCCCAGATGGGTAGCTATACTGTAGAAACTGAATAAATACATTTTCAAAGCATGCACAGCTCTGGTGTATACATACTGCATAGGATATATTTCATTTTTATTGTATTTTATGGGCTACTTAACTCTAATGGATTCTGATTACCATACTGTATGGCTACAATGTATATCTCTGTATGCATGTGTGTGTGTGTGTGTGTGTGTATGCAGAGAGAATGAGACATATACACCCACACATACAGATATACTTCACCCAAAGTAATTCTGTGGCAATCAATGATAATTTACATCTTTAGCAGAACCTCAAAGTGTATTTTAATGAAATGTCTGTGGAGATTCTCAATCATCCAGGTCATGATTCTCCCAAAATTGCTTTTTCAAAAGGCAACTAGACTTTTTGCTTTTCCTTGAAGACATTTTGCTTCTCATCCAAGAAGTTTCTTCAGTTCTTCAGTCAGAATTGAAGAAGCTTCTTGGATGAGAAACGAAACGTCTTCAAGGAAAAAAGAAGTCCAGTTACCTTTTGAAAAAGCATCTTTGGGATATTTTAGTAAAAACAAAAACAGGGCAAACAATACATCAAAAAAGACTTCCACAATTCACAGGAATTTGGTGTTCATTATCCACATAAGAAGCATTTAATTTGCTAAGAGATAAACATAATGCGGAAGGTCAGCAGTTGTTATTAATAGAGCTAAAATTTCAGTGTAATGCTCTATAAATCAAATCTTGGCTTGATAATCATGCTTCCAAGATTTGGACTGTGTGAACCCAGGAATTTCTAGGAGTAGCTGCTGGCTTAGTCTACTCCTCTCCAGTTCTCTTTCCCCCTTTCTCTTTTTAATCTGGGAGAATGGTAATAACCAAACTTGGCAGAAAGTTCACATTTTTTTTTCAATGGTCACACTTGGTAAGTTAGCAAATTTAAAGATCAATGGTAGAGGCAATGGAAGAATTAAATGCACATACCAGAAACAAAACTCTTGTTCCGAAGGAGGTTCAGATAAGTATCTCATTTTGCAATTACCTCATGGATTTGGTCGCTTGGTTGGCTTTTGCCCTTCGAGAAATCTGAACTGTTTGGCGAATCAGTGGTTCAATTTCCAGCTAGTGTTTCGAGCTCCACTCTAGGGGAAAAGCTGCAGAGGTTTAGCAGTAGTCTAGCTTTTGACAAACAGATCGGCTTTTTTCAGTCTACATTTTTGTGTGTTTCTTCCTCTGGATAGAAGATTTGAACTGCAACAAACGTTAAGTAGATCTGGAATTTTTTTATCCTATTCTAAATAAAATCCAGCTGCTAGCTTTTGGGCCATATAGTCTTTCTACTGCAAGGCATGCTCCTGTCCTTCAGAGGGCAGTCTGGCTCTGGAAGGGCCAGTTGTGTTGCCAGCAAAGGGAAGGGAAATTCTGGAGGCTTGTTTTAACTACTGCAGATTGCAAAAAAAGATAACAGCAAATTGTTACAGGCTGAATAAGACTATGAAGCCAGGAGGAGTCAGAGGAAATAAGTTTAGGAGCTGGTTTGTGTAACAGTTTTCCAGTTCTCATGTTGTAAGAGGTTCAGTATTGGGGTGCCACAGAGAACAGTGTTCTCCATTCCCTAAGCAGCTGGAACATTTACCTCTGACACAGCCCCATTTTATCCTACTGGTAAGATTGTGGCCATCCAGAAATGGTTCAACTGGACAAACGTTTGTTACAGGATATCATTAAATGATAATGACTCTACATTCTATCAAGTGATTTCAATAGCGTAATTGAGCATAATTAACCTGTGCTTGGCAAGCCTCTCCTCCTGCACTGCCTGTTATTAGCAGATTATATAATACTAGCTGCTTTACTGAAACATCTGAAGAGGTTTTGATAGCCAAAATATCCGACTGTTAATTATATTGTAGTTATAAGAGCTGCTTAGCACTTCATATTTAGAGAGGAAAATGGTTTTCGTATGCACAGCTATGAGAAAGATTTGAGGTAAATAATGGGGCATTGGTTCTCTCTGAGCCTGTTTTTTTCTTGCAGATGTTTTGTTACCCTAACCTATTCAGTATTAGGAAGATGCATTGAATGTACTGAATGCACTTCAGATGCACTGGAGATGTTACCTAGGCGGATAACGAAACTTATGCAGGCAAACAACCAAGAGAGCATCAAGGACTCCTCAGTGGGCAGTACTTTGTAGCTAAATAAATGGATCAGTAAAAGTTGAAAATTTACAATGCAGCCTTTTATATGTCTATTCCTAAGTCCAGCCCAGTACTGCTTACTACAATGTACTGTAGTAAATATATATGACTTCCCTGGTTCTTAGGCTTATGCCCTTAATATTCTTAAATGATCTGCTACTTAATCATTTTGTAATTAAATAATGCAGTTAACTCAGTTACAGATCTACTTTATTGCTAACATATTCTCGTAACAGACTGTCACTTATTGCTCCTGATTTAATTGCACATTATTAGGAAAAAAGTGTTAATTTCCCCCCTAACCTTTATTCTTGGCTTCCACAAGAATGTTCATAACCATTAAACAAAATAGTTAAATGTTAATCCCACTTCACCAGTTATTACAGATTTATGGATATTTCCTTCTTATTGGTTTTACAGTGAGCCTTTACAAAGTAAGCTAAGATTTAGCAAAACATGGGATGATTCATACCAACCATAAATATTATATTGGTTTGAAGTTTATCTGAAGTTTCTCCAACAGTGTTGAATTTGCTGGAAGCTGTAATCACAAGTGTGCAAGCTGGAGTTAGACAATAAAAGTAAGGTTGAAAGAGGTCCTAGCAGCATTTATTTAGAGTTTTAGACCAGAAACTACTTTTCCAGAATATTCAACTTCATGGATATTGAAAAATCCCACTCTTATACTCTGGACTCAGGATCTTTGATTCTCAGGACATATTATCTAGAACAGTGTTTTTGGCTTGGGGAATTCCAGGTATGTGTGTGAGACAAGGGAATTTAGGGATTTGAAGTCCACAAGTCTTAAATTGCCAAGTTTGAAGAACACTGACCTAAAAGGACTTCTTCAATGCCTGAACTGACAACAGGATAGTTTTCTCAACTCTGGCAAATTTAAGGTATGTGGACGCCCAGAATTTCCCAGCCAGCATGTCTTAAAGTTGCCAAGGTTGAGAAACACTGACTTAGAGTCTTGAGGTTGGGAGAATGATATCCCAATAAGGTACCACTCAAATTATAAAAATGTGATTATAGAACCAAAAAGGTTCACCTAAATGTAAGAAGATAAATGTATCACCATCCATACTTAATTACAAATGTGACTGAATTTGCTTATATAATATTTAAATTGACACTTTTCCAGCACTTACCAAAGAGGGGTAAGTATTAAGCAATAAAAAAGATTGTTTGATTCTAGTGGAACTGAAATGAAAATATTTTTTTGCCTATTCCTGAGTTGGTCCATCGGATCAGAGAAAGAGGATCCTTCCCTGTAATTAACAGTCCAAAGTACCCTGGAAACAGCTGGGAATAATTAGACAGTTTAAGTCCTGTTAAGAGGAATAATTTCTGTAGCCATTGTAATAAATCTTAAGCTGTCCAAATTCATGAATCCTGCATTAACTTTCTGCCTACCCTTTTCTTTCTTTTTTGTGAGAGTGCATTACTCATAAAAAAAAACAGTATCCCTTTTGTTTTGATAGGGTCTGTTTAATAACAAAAGAGCACATCCTCACAAAAGGAATATGATAAGAAGGAGAATCAGCTTTTACGTTTCCTTAATTTTTCAAATTTGTGGTTCAAGTAGTCTGTCAGATTCCTGGCATATGTGTCATCTTAAAAAAAGAGGAAAAAACCCCCTGGGTTTATATCATAAGTAGTACTAATATCAAAACCCCTAAATATATTTAGATGTGGCTTTAAAAATGCATCATCCTTAAACATCAGCATTATCTCATAGCAATTGTGGAGTCCCATGGACAAGAAAGTAAACCAACCCTTTACTGATTCAAAACAAAGACTCATCTAGGCCAACAGCTTGTTTTCATGGTAGCCCAGTGGCAGAAGGCAAGAGCTTCTGGCTACTTTTGTCCCCAAGCACCTGGTATTCAATGGCATATACTCCCATGAGCAAAGAGCTTGCAGACTTGGAGGAAGGTTTGTTATCATTATCAATTACAATTGTACACTGTCTGACATTCAGCAGTTCTGGGAGGTTCACAAGTAAAACATCTCTAATCCGTTTTAAAGCCAAGAGATCATGGTTCATGGTAAGGCAAGGGGAGGAGGAGGAGGCAAGGGGACACTTTTTTTTTCTCAGAGCAAAAGAAGAGATACAGAATCCAAAAGATTATCCAGTCTAGCATTCTGAATATTATGGTGGAAGCACAAAATTATATGTGATAAGGGTTGGGGATAAGAAGACCTCACCCTCACACCACTATTCTCCTTGGTCTTAGCTTTAACTTTTTAAATTGTAATTGTTTCTGTAATTAAAGTAAGCCACTCAGAGTTTCTATAATTAAAAGACGTCATTCAAGGTTGCCCTATTAATGAGATGGGTGACATACGGTACATATTTAATAAACGAATAAAATAAAGAAAAATTATGTATTCAGAACATTCACAATCTGGAGAGAGTGAAATAGTTTTCTTGTATTGATGCTCCCCAACCAAAGGCATTTAAAATATGCTGCCATTTTTTTAGAAAGCTGCAAATAACCAGCAAGACCACTAGCTATTGACAGTGTGATCTTCCAAGAAATTACCCAGTGTCATCTGAAAATTCAACAATTCAACATTGTTGTGCACATGGAAATCAATGGTAGGAAAGATATAAACCACTAACACAGAAAGAAAAGGCATTTGGTGCAATTGCTGTTCCCCAGAAGCTTCAGTCCCAACATATTTGAAGAATGCTATGTTTGGGAAGGCTGCCCTGAAGCTTCTCTAAATGAATCTTCCATTCCTTAACAATGTCACCTCCAATAGTAGCACTTCCATGTGCTTTAGAAGAACAGGTAGTCCTTACTTAATGATGGTAATTGGGAGTGGCAACTCCATCACTAAGCAATGTAGTTGTAAAGCATGACATCATGCAACTGCCCTGATTTACAATGGCAGTTACCGCAGTTCCACTACTACTATACTGGTAAGACCACATAAGACAAGAAGCAATGGATGGAAGCTTAACAAAAAGACATCCAACCTTGAATGAAGGAGAAATTTCCTGTCGGTGAGAACAATTAACCAATGGAATGGCTTGCCTTCAGAAGTTAAGGGTTCTCCATTACTGGTTTTTTTTAAAGAAGAAATTGGTCTGTCATTTGTCTGGAAAGGTATAGTGTCTTCCACTTGAGTAGGGGGATTGGACTAGAAGACCTCTTAGGTCCCTTCTGTTGTGTCCTGAGCCTGCAAGAGCTGAAAGCAGGCTCAGAATTGTTGCAAATGGTCCTGGGCAATCCAAAAGCTGCCCGGGACCAGACAGGGTGGCGCCAGCCTTGCGCACATGCGCAAGGCGCGAAAATGGTCAATTCCTATTGGTTCACACTGTCTGGGTTTCATGCCCTATAAAAAGGCCTGCGTGCCTTTTGCTGCTTGTTGGTTGTAGGAGAGAGAAATAAAGAGCTTGTTGTTTTCACCATGTGTCTTCGTCAATTGCCAACTAACCGAAAACACAACACCTTCCAACTCTGTTATTCTGTATTCTGAATCCTGCATGCTTGTTAAGTACAACATAAGGTGATTACCACTTGCGACCTTCTGCCAGCTTCCCCATTGACTTTGCTTGTGGGAAACCAGCTGTGAAGGTCACAAATGAAGATCTGGTGGCCATGGAATGTTGCAATTATCATAATTGCAAATTAGTTACTAAGAAGTTGAAACATGATTGAATGACCACAGGATGCTATGAAGGCTGCAACTATGAGGACTGGACATAAGTTGCCTTGTCCAGCCCCATTGTAACTTCAAATGAACATTGAATGAGTTATTATGCAAGGACTACCTGTAAATCAAATTAAAGTATGTGATAATGGTGGATTAAGCATGTTCCTTGGGCCTCAAATAGGAATAGAAATGAAATTTTGACACTGTTAGAAGAAACAAAGTCTACCTATGCCATGAATATTCACGAGGACCTCTATATTTCACATTATTTTTTTTAACATTTGTGAATTCACATATCAATATTTAAATATCAAACTTACAGAGAAAACATATTCTATTACATTATACTAGTTCTTAACTTCCAGATCAGAGGGAACTGGAGAATTTAAAATCTAATTCTAAAGTGAACCAACCTTCTGGTGTGCCAGTAAAGAACCATTGCAATGTGGTAGAGCTGTTGTTTTCTCTTACAGATCACTGATACATTTTTGATATTTTAAAAGACTGTTTTGTTAAGTAGCAGTTGACAGAGATTGAAAAAGATTCCTGCCAAAGTTATTGGAGAACTACTTGGAGTCAGGACAGACAGTATCAGGCCAGATGGAGAGCTGCCCAGATGTGATATTCTAATATATTTTATATTTTTTATATTTTTGACAGTACCAAGAAAGATAGCAAGGGTGATGATTCTTACAAGCTCATATATAGCCTTTTACAGGGTTTTCTATCTGCGTTCTTCAGCTTCTAGTCTTCTGTGCATATTCCACATAGAAATGAAGCCAGTTTAAGTTGGTTTAAATCTGGAAAACAAGATATTTGAAAACAGAATAATAGAATAACAGAGTTGGAAGGGAGGTCTTTTAGTCCAAACCCCTGCTCATGCAGGAGACTCTATACTATTCTGGGCAAATTGCTGTCCAATATTTTCTTTTAAAAAAAACTCTAGTGATGGAGCATCCACAACTTCTGGAGGCAAGCCATTCCACTGATTAATTGTTCTCACTGGCAGAATTTTCTCCTTAATTCTAGGTTGCTTCTCTCTTTGATAAATTTACATCCATTATTTCTTGTCTTGCCCTCAGGTGCTCTGGAGAATAGGTTGCACCCCCTCTTAATTTGTGACAGCCCCTCAAATATTAGAAGACTGCTATCATATCACCCCAGTCCTTCTTATCATTAGATTAAACATACATAGTCCCTGCAACCATTTCTCACGTTATAGTCTCCAGCTCCTTAATCATCTTTGTTGCTCTTCTCTGCATTCTTTCTAGAGTCTCAACTACTTTTTTATGTAGTGGTGACCACAAAACAGGATGCAGTATTCCAAATGTGGTGTAACCAAAGCAATATATAGCAGTACTATAATTTCACATGATCTTGATACTATTCCTCTGTTGATAAAGCCTAAGACTCCATTGACTTTTTTGGCAGCTGCAGCGCACTGCTGGCTCATCTGTCCATTTGAGCACAAAGCTTCCAGGCAAATACCTCCCTGATTCATTGAAATATATATTAAAAGGGGGGTAACCATATGATCAGATGTGCAAGATTCTGTTATTATATCCTATTTCAATAAAGTACTGTATAGTTCTGATCTTCTCCTGCAATTTATTTTCATGTAACTACATGTGGTGAATCTGTTCCTTACACTGACTCTATATTATGAGTGTCAGAATTTTTGCTGGCAGACCTATTCCCTTTAACCATAAACATAATGTTGAGGGCCTGTTCCACAATCGGCACTTGACAATGTCTTTGTTGACTAGACTGCTCTTTTTCATCTTTTGTTTCCTTTTAGGCATTCAGCTGAATTGAAATGTTTGCATCCATTGATATCTATATGTAGAATCTCTATATTACCTGTACTTCAAATGTCCATTGACAATAAATAAGGCATTGTTGCCAAACACTATTAAACAGCATTATTGCATTTACTGTTCTGACTCTATAAACCTATAATTCTAGAGTCCACTATTTCTTCAATTTTTGCTTCCAACAATCCATTAGTAACACTGCAGCCTATTGTACATTTAACATCTCTGGCAACTTGCTGTAGAACTCTCTATGTCTTCCACAATAGCATCTGTAGTAGATGCCTACATATGCAAAATGAATATCCATTGATTTTAAGCAATATGATCCTTTATCAGTTTATAGCCAACCCATGTTTAGGAATGTCTATTTCAAGTACTCTCATTGTAGTTGACATGGATCATGATTCAAATTCATACTCCAAATCTGCCAATGTTGCTCCAGCTGAGCCCATAGATTGTTAGCCTCAGGAATCTTCAAGCCATGATGCATCTGATGGAGGTGATAAACCACAAGCACCTTTTGAGCAGCTGGAACAGTAGATGGTGAGGCAGGACATCCAAGCCTCAGGTCTAGATGCATACAGAAGTGAGCAGAGCAATACTTATCAATGGGATTCCTTGCTAGGCAAAGGGAAGACCTGAGTAATTGCAGACAGTTGTTTGCAGACAGATTTAGGTAGCTGCTTTGCTTGCAGTCTTTGTTGGAAACAATTGTTTGGCTTTCCACTTTATGACTATTATTCATGACCTTTTGACTGGCTGACAACCTGATTTGGCTTTCTGTGATTCTTGGAATGGATTTTGATCATGCTATTGTTTCATGGACTTAATTGGCATTTTTCAGACCAGCATCCTGCTAGGCATTTGAACTGCATTACTATCTGCTGCTATTTGCTTAAACTGTAGTAGATATTTCAGTTCTGAGTAGTGTGTCTGTGTGCTTGCAATCTTGAAATGGAACAGTGGTCTAGAACTTTAATAGACTCTTATGCAGTCATCCCATTCTTAAAATATCCAACAATCTCAACAAGTAAATGAAAGTAAAGAATTAGTTTTTGTATCCCTTTACTGCCATTTAGTGATGATCTGGATTTTTACATGTTTACTATAGGGTGGAAGTGAGGAGAAGTGGTACATTTAAATGGGAGATCACTGTCTTTCAGATACTAGAGAGAATTTAAACTGATAGTTGCTTTGCCCAAATACAGACACCATTAGCACCACTGACCTGAGAGGTAGAAAGAAGGAGAACAGATGCTAGAGTTAGCACTAGTGGGCCAGTTAAAGGAGCCTGGACCACTTCAGATTCCCCACATGGCCTACATATCGCCCTTTAATAGGCAACTTGAATATTCAGAAACAATTTTTAGTTGTTTCAAGTTTTTTCAATGAGATTTGGCTGGCATTATTGATATTTTCTTTGGAGAATGTTTGAAGAGCTTCCTTGGAAAGCAGATTAGCAACAATTATTAAGGAGCATGTCCTTGGGGGAAAAAAACAACATTTACAAATACTAAAAAAGAAGATTTCCATAAAAAAAATCAGCTTGCCTGGGGTTTTTTCATATGAATTAAATATCATCTGGAAGCTTAGCAAATGTACTTAGATAGCTAAAAAGAAGATCCTATTTATAATTCCAGTATAACCTTTCCTGATAGTTAACACATCACATTGCAGGTATTTTTGAATGAATGATTCATTTCCAAATAATTGACTAGCTTTGTAATCTGAAAAATATAATTCACATTTATGAGTGTCTGGAATAAGAGAGGGAGAGTCCATATTGTTGTCCCTAAAAAGTGCATAAATTATTTTTTTAACACCCAGCGTTAATTTGGTAAAAGCTTCCATTAACCTATTACATATACATTAGAGAAATGCTTTTTAAATACATGCAGCTGTCTTAAATCACTAATGCATTTTAAAGATCAAATCTTTATCATGTATCTTAGAGTTAAAGGTACATGTTGCCTCCTGCCTTTTTCCTCTTTAGGGGGGTCATTCATTGGGAAGACATTTCTCAGAAGCCTCTTCAAATGATCATTCTTAAATATACACAAATACTTCAACCCCTAAGCATTTCTGATTATATAAAAGGAAGTTAACCAATCACCATGGACAGAAGATAAAAGGCAAACATTTGGGAATTAGCAAATGCTTTGAATATGAAAGCTCCTTGAACTACACAGTATATTTAAAAGTGGTAGTTAGAGCCAGTAGCAAGTATGGGAGAATTAATACTGCTACGAGGAACACACCCAGAATGTATGTCTCTCATTGTGAGAAACCATTTGCTTACATGTCTTTAATGACAGCTTATTACTAGTATTTTTAACTAGATACCAGGCTTCTGTCCTTGCACTCTGGACTGGAAACAAGGCAATTCCATACTGCAATTTTAGCTCATTTCCCAAGCTGCTTCTGTCCACTTGAAAAGCCTACTTGAGGAATTCTGGTCCAGACTGCAGTGCATTGGCAATAGGCTTTGTGCTCCATTTTTTTGGAGCAAATTTGGGTTAAACTATTTAGCAACTCTTTTCTCTTGCTCAGAAAGCTCCATCATTGTTGATTGATTTAATAAACTTCATAGATATGTTGTAATGTCTAAATAAGCTTTAATAAGCTTCAAGATGTGTTGTAATATCTAAATGATCCCAAGAAAATAATAAAATGTATTATTTAAATGTTCTTTCAGATGTTCAATTACAAGGACTAGATGACCTCCAAGGTCCCTTCCAACTTTATTACTATTACTATTACTAATATTTCATCAAGAAAGGAATGTTCAATTGATTAAAGCCAGTAGCTAGAGTAGTCCATTCTGTTACATTCATTACTGCAAATCCCATTTTAAAACAGTTACTCTGTCCTGGCATTTATTCCAGGTATTAATCGCTAAGTTTAAAAAAAGATTCTCGTGGTTTCTGAAGATGAGTAGGTTTTCCCCTTGATTGAACTATATTCTCTACGGATACTTTAGATAACAACCAGCAATCTGAATCATGAAGTTAACAGAGAAACATTACAGATCCTAAAAAAATGATATAATAATCATGAGACATCTTTTAAATCACACATATCTTCCAAAATTTCTAAAGAATAAATCATGGAGGCCTACAGAGAAGATGCACAGGGAGTAAGAGTATTCTCTGGGAATTAAAAATACGAGATTTTTTTTAAAATGAGAATGTTCTTTTGTTGATGTCAGCCAGACTTAAGGTGAGATCCCAAAAACACTTAAGATGAGCTCTCATAAGCAGTTGTGAGTATTCTTGGTATGGACAAGGGATGGCTACAGGGTAATGCTACACAGATATTTTTTTTTTTTTTTTGGCCTTGGAACTGAGTTCCAAGACAAGTTTAGAATGTTTTCAACTATGCTTTCAACTATGTTAAACCTAGTTAGGGCATACACAACACTTTTTTTTTCTTTCCTACCTCAAAATAATGATAAATATTGCATCAATTTGGGGGAATTGTAGTTGGAATGGGCTCTGAGGCTGCACTCTGATCATACACTAGGTGTTTTAAAAAAATGTAAACCCCAGTGACCCTATATTGGAAATACACTGAATCCTCTTTCCTGCTAATGCCCCAAAGAGCTGTGATTACTCTGCGGTGGAGGAAGTGCATCCTGCATATTCTCAAACAATTCCCTACTTATCACATATTATAGAACTCATCCCTAGGATTGAAACAGTTTCTGGTGTTGAGATTTTGTGATCCCAGTTTAAAATTAAATCCTTGGTAGAATCTACACAGATGTCACCCAAGGAATCTTCAAACCAAATAATGAAATTGGGTAATAATTGAGTCCTTAGTGGGATTCCTCTTTTATTTGCGATGCATTTGAAACCAAGAAGTCACCTTCCAAATGCAGCTGCTTTCCCCTACATTTTAAGAGTACTGTAAATGAGTTTAGTATGCTTGAAAGACCCTGTAATTGTTTCTCCTGTTGTTGACACGCCAGCTTGATGCCACACAGAACAAGACAGGGTTCAAACCCTTTGGTTTTGCAGCACCAGTGCATTTCAATCATTTGACAGGTCCAGTGCTAAGATGTTCTGAATTAGATTTGAATTACAGCCACTAAATGCCCTTGTCAGAGCTAGTTATGGCTGACACTAGCCATTCCCATTTAACTAACTGTTCCTAAGGAAAGTATACAGCTTAAACAAAGACATACTCCAAAGTTTCATACTGAATTGTCAAAATGTAATTGAGTTTAAAAAGCAACTAAACTATACAGAGAGCAATCTTTGCTGCTCCTTATGTTTTTTTTCTCCTTCTTTTGAAAATAAATCCATAGGAAATTTTTGTGGAATCTCAGAATAAAAGTTTACATTGGTTCCATGGAGCCATACATTTCCATTAAAAGTTAGCGCGCGCACACACACACACACACACACACACATTTCAGTAAGGTGGGACTTTATGGCTCCAGCAATAATCCATAGGGGAGGAATGGTTGTTGAAAAGTTTGCAGAGGCACTTCAGTGAAAGACGTTGGACAGTTCATGTCTTTTTTATACTATGAGACCACTGTAACGGTTGTGCCCAGAGTAATGGCTATAGTGAAGCATTAATACCACTTTACAACGCCTTGGTAAGGCCACACTTGGAATACTGCATCCAGTTTTGGTTACCATGATGTAAAAAAGATGTTGAGACTCTAGAAAGAGTACAGAGAAGAGCAACAAAGATGATTAGGGGACTGGAGGCTAAAGCATATAAGGAACGGCAACTGGAATTGGGTATGTCTAGTTTAACAAAGAGAAGGACGAGGGGGGACATGATAGCAGTGTTCCAATATCTCAAGGGCTGCCACAAAGAAGAGGGAGTCAAGCTATTTTCCAAAGAGCCTGAAGGCAGGACAAGAAGCAACGGATGGAAACTAATAAAAACGAAAAGCAATCTAGAACTAAGGAGAAACTTCCTGACAGTTAGAACAATTAACCAGTGGAACAACCTGCCTCCTGAAGTGGTGAATGCTCCAACACTGGAAGTTTTTAAGAAGAGACTGGACAGCCATTTGTCTGAAATGGTATAGGGTTTCCTGCCTAAGCAGGGGGTTGGACTAGATAACCCCCAAGGTCCCTTCCAACTTTATTATTATTATTATTATTATTATTATTATTATTATTATTATTATTATATAGGTTACATATTCACAGCTAATACTACTTAATAGCAGATCCTGACTCTACTTCATGGTTTCATGAAGTTGGCTCAACTGTGGATATTCTCCAATAAAATTCCAACTTGTAGAAAGTGCATTTTGCTACATGAAGATCTTATTCCACCCTCTTTTCTTTACTTGAAGACTTTTTATGAGTTCCCCCTTGCCAGCATCTAAAGTGTAGTAGTGGAAACTGAAAAAAGTTTGATTATTTTTTTTAAAAAATGTGGCAATCTATGAGTGGAAAATTCTTTTTTTTTTTAAACAATTTTTATTAGTTTTCCATTTTGCACCAACAGAAGCTTAAGAACCAACGTGGAGATATGGTGATCAATTACAAAAAGAAAACAATAGCATTATAAATATACAGTTCACACAATATTTCTTAAAATTTCCCTATGAGTGGAATATTCTAACCAAGGAAGCTCAACTGGCTACCTTGTTATCACTTTCAGAACCAGAAAAAAGGCATTTTTATTTGCTCAAGCATGTCAGCAGATTTTATAACCGATTTTATGACATAGCTCTGCTGGATTTACAGCTTCTGTTTCTGTGCTTCTTCCTGTTATTGCTTGTTACCGCAATTTTATTATTGCTAGTATATTGGTAAATTTATACTGAGCAATGGCCTCAAAATGCATCTAAATTTATTGCAAGCAATGGCCTTGAAATGATCCATGAAATAATATGATGTATAACATGTGAATGGTAAATATTTCATTTTACTAGAAGAAAAAAGATAAGATAAAGAAGGACATCACTATACTGAACAAGATTCTAAGTGAGAAATATGACATCCGTATGGTGTCAGTAGGCATTGCACATGTCACAAAATCTCTGCTTCTAAATTTTGAATTACACACTGACATTGGCCTTAAAGGTCCCTGTTCTAAAAAGGTACCTCTAAAAATGAGAACGAGAATGGAATAGTGAATAATTCTGTACTGAGTCTTCTGCTAGGTTGTGCTTTGTTGGTGATGTTCAAATGTTCTGCCTTTATGGAATTCCACAGCAATTTGTCAGTCAGGTTCTGCATTAAGCAAAAATTCTCAAGGCTTAAAATAACAAACACTGGTCAGTTTAAAAAGTCTATTTAGCTATTTACTGGTTAGATTTATGTCCTGCCTTTATTCAAAAGTTCAAGTGGGCATATATAGTGCTCCCTCCATCTTTTTTTTTTTTTTGCACAACAGCAATCCTGATTAATGGCCTGTTCTTTATTATTATTATTATTTACACAACAATGTGAAATCACAGCTGTCAGTTCTTTAGCTGATGTTGGCCTTCACATGCATTGAGTTCTTCCCAAGAACCTAGGATATTGTACTGTTTCAAATAGTATATGTGCAGGTCCAAGAGTGGGGTTTTTGTAATTGATAGATAGCATTTTTGTCAATGAGCAGATTTTCTAAGTGCCTTCCAAGATTTTTTTGGTATGGCACCCAGTGGGCCAATAACCACTCAGACTATCACAGCTCATTAATGCCATATTTCAACTTCAACATTCAGATTTTGATACTTCGTGATCTTTCCCAATTCTTTGTATTCTACTCTACTATTCCCTGGTATTGCTATGTCAATTATCCACTTTTTCTTCTTTTCAGTATTATTATTCAATATTATGTGTGGGTAATTGAGCAGCGTGGTGACCTAGTGGTGAAGATGTTCACCTCCCACTCGGAAGGTTGAGAGTTCAATCCTAGATACAGCAAATGTTTCTCTCTCAGAATGCCCTCAGGATGCCCTGAACTCCATGTAGAAGTCAGGAAGGACATCTGGCCAGTAAATGCTCAGCTCCATTCAGTCACCCTAACTCTACCCTGAATTAAGGGTTTATGGGGTTGTAAAAAGAAAAAAGATTATTTGTGGGTAATTTACAATCAAATTCACCATTTAAAACTGGAGGATTGTTGTGATTTAATTAAACAGATATTTGCTGATCTTATACAACATATCAAATTAGTTGCATCATTCCTTACTTAGCTTAATGGTAGAAGCAATTCTACTGCAAGCTAACATATTGCCCAATGGTTGTCAACATAAAGAAGGACCAAAGAAAGATAGAAAGTGAGAGTAGGATTACACAGTTGAAACACAGAGACCGGAACAACAAATAAGCATGAAGCTGCTATTTGAAGAACATGCTGTAAGAAACATGTTTTTGTCTGTTATTATACATAGAAGGCAGTTCTAACATAGGATGCAAGACATACATAATTTTTGAGCAAGGTAGTAGATTACTATTTACTATTGGAAATTACTATTTATTTTAAAATACCATTTGAGAAACATACTCCTTCTCAAACAATCACATATCGAAGTATTTTTGTGGGCAACTGAGATTTGTGCTGACATCCAACAGAGATGTACTGTATAATTGGCGTTTCTCTCTCTTCCAACCAGAGACTAAAGTTCTCTTTACCCCCAAAACAATGGGAGACTGACGTGTAAATTTAGACTATTGGTCTATCTAATTCATTACTGTAACACTGCTTAGCAGGAATTCTTCAGGATTTCTAATAAATATTTCCCAGCCCAGTTGGATATGCAAGGGGCCCTAAGCATTACCCTTTCTCTAAATTTAATTGTCCAATTTTATTAGGTCTGTTTCTGGTGTAAAATCAAGTCATGTGGGAGGCATCATCATGGAACTACCAAGTCTCTGACTCTATGTTTCTATCCTTTTCACATCACTTGGTTACAGTAGAACAGTGGTTCTCAACCTGTGGGTCGGGACCCCATTTGGGGTCGATTGACCATTTCATGGGGGTCGCCAAGCAAGGCTGTCCGCCATTTTTTTTGTCCGCCATTTTTTTCCCCTTTTCCAGCGAGTGCCTTACCTCCCTTGGGCTGGGCCAGCTGGTGGTCGGCTTGCTCCGTCTCTGCCGCTTGCCAGCTACGCCTCGGCCGGCGCAGGGGGCAGAACCACGCATGTGCGGCGCTCCCGGGCAGGGAAAGTCCTCGACTTATGACCCGTTGGGTAGTCCTCGACTTACGATTGGTTTAGTCCTCGACTTACGATCGGTTTAGTCCTCGACTCACGACCGGTTTGGTCCTCGACTTACGGCCGGTTGGGGTCGCGGCATTAAAAAGGTTGAGAACCACTGCAGTAGAAGGTAGACATCACATGGAAGGAAGGGTTTTTATCATATTTCATTTCAGTGGAAGTGAAATACATATTCACTTTTGTTCCGAGAGAAAGAATTTCTCTCCCTCACGTGCCCTTATATTCCCTGTGTATCATAGGAGTATGAGATACCAAAAGAGCTCTCACCACATTGCCTCAAAAGTGGCTTCCATTCGGTCAATAATTCATCTCCAGAGATTCCCAGTTTGGTGCAACCATCCATCTCTACATGAAGATCTTTGGCAGGATGGTATTGTGATCTTTTTAGTGCAAATTCAATGAAGGGGGTGGGGGGGAGGCAAATAAATAGAAAAAGAACAATTATCCTGACGGTTTTATGTTTAAAAAGTTTAGCAGGTTTACAGTTAGAATGAATTATTTGCTCATACAATTAGTCCAGCACAATAATCACAGGCGGCAAATTGGCACGCACTTGTGACTGCCTAAAGCCTTTTGAAAGTTTTAGTCCTGGGGTTCTGTACTAAATAAGTGTAAAGTTTCATTGAAAGGTACCGGAGCCTAAGGGAGGAGGGAGGCCCAGAGAGGCAAGCTATTCTTTGTTAATTTTTTTATTCAATTAAGAAGCACATGCTGATTACCTTTAGCAGCGTCCCCCTGATACAATTCAGATGTAAATCACATTTCTACAGTCAGCTGCTGCCGCTTAAGCAGAAATATTTTGACACAATAATTATAGGGCTGAAACTACGCTTTGCATTCGTGTATAAAACACTCATTAAATTAAAATTCTTCCATGAAATCATGAAAATAAACAGTCTGTCTGAGCTGGCATCAACAAATTCGCAGGATACTTCTGCGTTTTCTCAGAGTTGGCCTTCAAATGACTGCATTATGGGGGCCCTTTCTTTGCCGTCAAAGTGCTAAAGTTCGCATTCTTTTGAAGGTTCTCTTTTGCTTGTTGTTTTTAATATTATGGCTATGATTGTTTTTACAACTTGCACGGTTTTAAAGCTATTAGCTTCAAAGGTATGGGAGAAATTAGAAAGGTGATCACTAGCAGCATTAAAAAGTTTGGCAATATAATGGCAGCAATACTTTCACACCAGCATGGATTAGACATGGATGAGGCCCGGCACCAGATATAGCAATTCATGTCATTCTATTATGACTATGAAACAGGATACACATTTCATTCTCAATTCAGTGAAAGGTTCAATAGAAGCCTGGCAACTGGGAGAAAGAGATGAGGAGTGGAAGGAGTACAGGAAAGGCATGGATTAAGTGTATTTACACAACTCCTCCCTCCTTTAATTTCTATTTTTATTTTTGGGTAGGAAATGCGACACAACCCCAACACTGTAGGACTAATGTAGAAATTATTATTTAATGCTTATAAGCAGGATTAACATCAGAATGTTGCATTGTCATAGGAGCACTACCGTTAGGAGACTCCAGCTCTATTTTCAGCAGGGCATTTTTCAGCAGGCCATTCCACCTTCTATTTACTGTTTTTCTTTTCCAGATGATTTATAGACTTGCAATGGTGGAAGGGATCATTTTCAAACTTAGTATTTTTAAACTTAACTTGCTGGGCAATTCTGAGAGTTGAATTCCACACATCTTAAAGTTGCCAAGTTTGAAAATATTGATTTATGCCATCAAGTCCAATCCTCACTCAGTGCAGTTTCCAAAGTAAAGCATCCCTGTCTATCTAACCTCTGGATGAAATCACTCAAGGAGTGAGAACTAGCCATCTTCCTAAATCATGGGGACCACCTTTAAATTGCTCCTTCAATTAGGAAAGATGGTTTACTCAATATCCCCATTTCTGACCAAGAGATTATAGTCTCCTCTTTTCTAAAGCTACTTTGTATTTTTTTTCCAAAACTCAGCATTACTCTGAGCATGCTGAATTATGAGGATGAATGTTTGTTCTGAGCATGCTGAATTATTTTTCTCTTATTTTCAGTGGATTCATTTTGATTAGAAAGTCCCTGACATTCTGTTCCCTAGTTTATTGTTAGACAGAACAAAATAATGCATAGTTTAAAAAGTGTAGGCATGATAGTCTTGGTACAGAATATTTATAACCAAATCAATAGGGAATATAACATCCTATTTTTGGATATGGTATAGCATAGGACATAGGGTGACAATACTCAGTTCAATAAACATAGACTGCTTACAAAAGCACCTGATGTATGTGACTGTACTGTACGTGACATATTTCAGACAATATTATCAGTATGCCAAAATGATGTTATGGTATATTTTCTGATTCTTGTTCTGTACTGTTTTCTACTACTTTAACAAGATGGAGAGCCACAAACTGTATTGATGCCATCAAAGAACTAAAGTATCTGGATATAACACAAAAGGACAAAGGAACTTGACATAGACTTGCCAAGTTCTTCAGTTCCTGACAAAGTCCTGTCCAGTACCCTATGCAATTCTTTTCTGAAATTAGTCACTTTAAAATACATTAGTTAACACAAAGATTTTTATCTTAAAATTTATTTGCATAGCAACCGGTATTCTTGGTTATGACCTTTAAAGCCCTATGAATCATAGGGCTGGGTTTTTTGAAATACCACCACTCTTCAATTACATATAACTGTCCCATCAGATCTGGCAGAAGAGAGGAATGTGGTGAGGCCCATCTATGAAGAAAGGCCATATGAGAAGGAGAAGATCCTTTTCTACTGTGGCACCTGCCTCTGGAACATCATCTCCTCTGAGGTTAAATTGGTGCCAACTTTTTAGATCTTTATGAAGTCCCTGAAGACATGGCCTGGGGGCTCTGGGCAGGACCTGCAAGATATCTGCACTGTTAGTGAGCTGAGGTTGGCACTCTCCTACACTTTTATTTATATATATATATATATTTATTGTTTTAATTGTTTTCAAATTTATTTATAGAGGTTTGATTTTTGCTGTTTTAACTTATAAGCTGACCTGAACACATAAATGAGATGAGCAGCTATATAAATTAATAAATAAATAATGCTCAAATGCCATATGTATGATTATTCATTAGCAATCTGAGCCCCAATTTGCTGCTCTTATTACATTGACCCAGTTGTGTGATGCTAATGAAGCAGCAAAGCAACCAAATTATTTCACACATCCAGTTAATCTCAAGTTAGAAATCTCATGGGGAAACTCCTTGTTGACTTTTTCTAAAAACTGAAGAAAATGAAGTGAATTATGGCTTGGGTAATTAGACAAGATAGATTAAAGAAAGAAGAGAGTCATAATGTAATTTTAGAGAGAGAGAGGGAAAGATTAAGCTATAACTATATTTATCAAACTGTGAAGATCAGGAGCCAATTTTTATACCTTTTAAATCCTTTTTTTACTTTTTTTGCACTTTTTTCTTTTTCTTGTATTTCTTCCCTTCTCTTCCTTCTCTTTTAGTTTATTTTAGTTCTTACTATTGTTGTTAAACGTTTCAATAAAAATTATATAAAAAAATAAAATCTCCAGGAGGAAAACATAATTTATCTGTATTTTTCATCAGGAAAAGTACCCTCCAAATTCATTATTTCTCCAATGCTCAATTGGCCAGTCCAAGTTGATCTAAGCAATTTTATTTAAAAAAAACTACAATTATATCCATATTATGTGTAACATGTAGTTTAGACCAATAGACTGTCTCATCCCAGTGAGACAGCCTATCTCATTCTATCTTGTCTCTAGGATTACTACTGATGGAAGAATGTATCTCAATCCAATCTGAAATCTGAATAGGGGAACAGGAAAATGATCCTGTGGTAAGGCTCAAGACTGTCTAGATTGGTAAGATAGGATGGGAGAAGAAGCAGCACCTTTCCTTCTTTGCCCATGGAATGGCTCCTTCAAAAAGCCCCATCCAGTTCTTCCTAGCCCAGCTAGCTTGGTTTTCTCTTTTATATTTTGACTCAAGTGAAGAAATCATGGAAAAGATGTGAGAGTCAGTTCCTATTCCATTATTGATTATGTTATATCTGTATCAGGTCTTTATAATCTTTTTGCAGTGTATTGTCATTAGTGGTAGGCATAATAACTGCCTATTAATAATTCAATTATATGAATGAGAACTTGCCTTCAAAATTTCTTCCAAGGAAAGAAAATGACATCCTCATGAGTGGTTCATGACGTTCTTCTATTTTATTTAATTATGCAGTGATCAAGAGGCCACGTGTGAATATCCTGTTTTTTATTTTACAATCAGGTCTCCAATGATCTGCAGCATTTCTAACTTTCCATGAACTTTTTGTCAATTAAGGAAGATGGATAGCCAAAAACTACCAATGTTTTCTACGTGGCATCATTATATCACTCTTAAACACCAGCAACAGCACATTTGTCAGTCTTAATACTCATACAAGTCCAAAAATATCACTATGAGAAATTAGAAATAAATTTGGAAGCACCTTGACAGAGGAAGAAAATAAACTACCAGATAAATTTGGGAATTCTATTCATTTGCAGTCATGCTAACATCCACAGAAAATGTGATGTCCTAAGTTACAGGTCCTATGAATTATGTCACTGCTCCCGCCACAACAAGCATATATAGTTTGCTTTTCTTCAAAGAAAGGGTATCTAAATTCTCTTCCATGGATACTTAAATTAGTGGCGCTTGAAAGTCTAAACTAAAGTTCAAACCACTAAGCCTTTTCCTTTTCCTTCTGGGTGTGCAAGTAAGCACATATGTATATACACACTAATCCTTATAAGCCCTAATTGTGTTTTGTTTGTGTTTTTCTTCATCTGCACAATGTCACTGATCTCTATGACATAAAAAGTAAGCTGTGGTTTCTCTGGCTTTGGGAGTGAACAACATGGGATCTTTTGAAATACAGATGATGTAATCTCAGTGGTTGAGAATATTTTTGTTACATCTATATTCCACTAGAATCCACAATTATGGTTGCTTGGTCTTCTGACTGAAGAGATTCCAGAAAGATGCTCTGCCACAGTAACTGCATCATTTAATTTTCAAATGTGAATCTTATACTGATCTCACTGGTTTGATGAAATTACACACACCATGTTATTTTCTCAATTTGTGCAATACACATACACAGATGTACATCGTAGCTACAGCAATCTCTACTTAGCTTTTAAGTTGTCAGAATATCCACGTCTGTGAGTAATAACAATAATAATGATTAAAAATAATATTTTTGGAGTGAGGTTTTTTTCTCCAAAAATCTTACAGCTGGATTGTTTCATTTATTACCACTTTTCTCCAAGGTAATCAGGTTCTCTATTTCCATTCTCATGTAACCATCTGTGAAATAGGTTAGACTGGGTGACCGACCATCCAGAGACTTTGAAGTCAAGATTACTCAGTTCTTATCTATTCCTGTAGTCCACCTTTCCCCAAATTCCAGAAGTACCAATAAAGGAGGATATTTGTTGCTCAGGGTTTAAATGACGGGTCCTTGGTGCTCTCTGAGCTTGCTTGTTTTCTTGCAGACATTTCATTACCAAAACTAGGTAATATCATCAGTGCTGGATCAGAAATGGTGGATTGCAACTTCTGTAATCCCTAGACAGCACAGTTAATGGGGAAGACTGATGTAGTGCAGTGGCAGGAGGTAGTCTTAGGAAGCACAAGAGCTATGCATGGAGTCAAGATACTTCCACTGCAATTGTTGTAAATTGTTACATTGTATCACTGGATTCAGGTGATCTATGATGGAATGTTCTCTCTTACTCCCTGAATTTATTTAATTGGTTTTTTGCCAATCGGCTGTCTGCCTAGATGCGTTATATCTACAATTCCAAGAATTCCTAGCTGCAACATCATGGTGACAATGAGTTTTGGGATCTGTGATCCTAATATTTCTCGTCTGCACCAAGTTGGGAAAGGCTAATCTAATTTCTTTTAAAAGCAGTACATATCAGTGGCCGTATAACTATGGGAAATATGCTTGTTTGTTTTGAGTTTATTACCATCCATTGCCAATTAGTTTCTGCTAACTGATAATGGGGTAAACAAGATTAATGCAAAACAACTGACAAATCCCCAAAGCAACATTTGAGTTGGTCATAAGAATTTGAAGTTATCAGTGATAAACTTGGATACTTGTAGTCATTGCATTCACTTAGAAATAGTTTTCTCCGATTAACCCCCTTCCTACGGTATATAGATTACAACTTTATTCATTGGGAGCTGAAAAACAAAAGATTGGACTGTCTTATAGGAAAAATGCTATTTTTCAGAGCTTAGCTCTAAGTTTCTGAATGAGTCCCCAGCGGGTGATTTTTGTTTCCATTCCTCCATCATATCGTACAGCTTTTAAAATGGAGCATATTAAACATTCCTAAAAATTTCTTTAACTTAAAGTATCACTTCTAGGCTGGAGAAAGAATATTTTCCCACTTCAGCTTCTGAATCTGTTTCCTTTAAACTTAATAAAACATTTGTTGTAAGGCTTAAGGGCAGAAAGCTTCACAGAACAATAAAACAAGACTGTAAAGAATTATTGGTATATGAATCTTATATTTCAATATTCCTTTGATAATTTCACTATGAAACCAACACTTTGTTAAGGCTTTATGCATTTTTTTTTCATTTTCTTTCCCTTTAATTTTCTCCAGGTGTTTCCTTTTGGAATAATTCTAATGCTGGAGTGCAAGATGCTAACTCTGCATCATAGGGCATATCCACAGTTAATATTTATAATGTGGTCATGTCAACTTGACTCTATATTGGTTTAACAAAACCTTGTCTGGACTGAGACAGTTTTCCTCCTTAATATTTTCAGTGTTGGCATTTCAATCTCCAGTCACAAGCAGCACATCTTGCTTGCATGTTCTGCTAATTTCAGATTGAACTTGACCATAAAACTCATCAATCCCCTCTTCCACTCCAGTGGCTGGAACGTAAACTTGCATAACCACCATATTAAACTGTCTGCAAATTCTAATTGATGTAACTCAGTCAATGTTTGCTTTGTATCCAAGTACTGTCCTTGCGGTATCCTTCCTAACTATGAAAGCAATGTTGTTCTTTCTTTGTTTTTCATGTCTTCAGTAGTACAGCACAATTTTTTGATTGAAAGTGTCCAATTGTATCCCTTTCAATTTATTAATGCTTAAGATGTCAACGTGCAGTTGATTCATATCATATTTCACTATGTTGAGCTTCTCTATGTTTGTGCCTCTTATGTTCCATGTTTTTACCAAAATTCTTTGCAGCTTTGGATTTTCTTTTCCTACATAGCAACATGACTAGACTAGACTAGACTAGACTAGACTACAATAGAATAGAACAGAACAGAACAGAACAGAACAGAACAGAACAGAACAGAATAGAATAGAATAGAATAGAATAGAATAGAATAGAATAGAATAGAATAGAATAGAATAGAATAGAATAGAATAGAATAGAATCCTTTATTGGCCAAGTGTGGTTGGACACACAAGGAATTTGTCTCCGGTACATAAGTTTTCAGTGTACATACAAATAATAGTGATAACCATGATCATAACAGAGAAAGAGAAGTGGAGAGAGGACAGAGCCCTGGGGGTGTGTGTGTGTGCTAATTCTACAGGTATCTGATGTGGTTTTGCCTAGCTTCACTTGCTGCTTCCTGTCTGTTAGAAAGCTTATGATCCACTTAGACATCCTAAAAGCTTTAACTTAATCACATCATAAATATCATTCATACGCCATAAAATCCTCAGCTCTTCCTCAGTAGGATGCTGAGTGCCATCTGATCTGAGAGGACGGCCATTTGGCAGTATGTTATTTTATATTGACTATCTATGTGGGGTTTTTTTGGGAAAAGTTCAAGAGAAGTTTACCATTGCCTTCTTTCATGCGCTATGAAATAATGTCTTTGCCATTATCACTAAAATGATCATCTGACTCCACATCTTCCTATGTCACTGCTGCCCAATATAGATATCTATTTGCTTAGATGGGCAGATGGGATGACATTCATACCTCAAGTGACTCTGCTGCAATTACTCTTGGCATAACAACTACAATAAAATCTTATTTTTAACCTTAATCAAATAAACCAAATTTATATTACTTCCTTTTGTTTCTAACAGTGGTAATCTTTAGTTCATTCAGATATTATTGGTTTGATTTCTCTTCAGTTATTTTTTATCCTGTCACCCAGATTTTTCAAGGAGTTAACAAAGCCTCTTTGTAGATCCAATAACAAAACATTTTTCAGGTCATTGTCTTGGTTTGTAATCTGCATTTCCCTTTTAATATTGAAAAAATAGTTTCTTTTGTATATTCAATAAAGCATCCTTTTCTAAATCATTTATTTTGCCAGTCATTTGTAATCCCACTTTCAGTATTTTTTCTGCCTCAGTAGACAAAATTTGTCTCACGTCTCTCACTCCCTCATTAACATCTTTTATATATAGTCTATATAGATAGACTATATGGAGTCGTCATTATTGATACTGTTGGTATTGTAGCTACTAATTTTTGGCTCCATTCTTCAAAGATCTACATTAATATTTCCAAAGTTATGACATTTTATGTCATTTTGTAAATCCCAGTACTGACACTAAAAGTAGGCTTGCATTTTTTTCCTATCTATTTAGAATCTTTAGTCTTCTAATGTGCAGTTTTTAAAATAACAGTTGCTTATCTTTTACTATATGGTAGTATAGATAGTCAAAATTAATCTGGTTCCAAGGGAAGCTAATTTTATATTTAATCCCAAAATGTTACAGTACAAGCCAATATCCCAAATTTAACTGGACTCTTTATCCATTTATAACTTTCTTAGATCAAAGTCTTATTTAGCTTTTTGCTGTTTATTTCAATTTTTTAAAATTCTTAAGCTTATAATTAACTTTTTTTTGTTCAGAGTTGAAGCTAAACTCATTGTGACTTCTCAGACTGATCATTCTGAAGGTTTCTAATAGATTTAAGTTGATTAATTGGCAGTTTCCAAAAGTAATTAGAAATGAAGCTTTTGAAATTAGTGTCCTTTAAAATGCTCTGCCATGGTTGTGAGCAAGATTTGTTTTACTAAATTTATACTCCATTCATCTCATTCTCAAAAATGACTCTGGGCACCTTTGGAGGGTAAATAATATTCAGTTAAGTATATCAGTATGATCCAGTATAGGACAACTTCATATAACTTTCTTAAAAAGAAGATAAATACTTCAAATTATACTAGAATTTCACATTCCTTCTTCAGGCTAATGCTATATTCCAAAAGCAATTCACTTCTATTTCTAATCTGCAAGCCAGAAGTAAAAATGTGTGGGTTGAAATTGTCAGCATGAGTAACAGTGAAAAAAAAACCTTAATATTAATTTCCACATACACCCCCCTCCAACCAAAATGATCTGGAAATATTGTAATATCTTATTACAATTCAATCCAAAAAATGTCCTTGTTATATATAAATATAACATGCAATGCATGGCTTCTTTTCAAAAGAACACAGTTCTGCTGTTTGTGCTTCAAATTTGGAAATTATTCTGTTTTCTGGTGAAGCAGTAAACACGGTCCTGCACGAGGATTATCATATGTGAGCTGCAAAAATCTGAATGAGCAATAGATGGGAGCAAAAGAGATAGAGAAAGCTCTCTTTGCTCCTACCTAATGGTTATCTGGATTTTTGCACCCCAGATACATTAGGTAGCCCTAACCCACGGGTGTCAAACTCGCCACGTCACGTGACGTGTCGTGACTTTTTTCACATTGCTGGAGCTGGGATGGGCACGGCATCTGTATCATGCAACCGGCCCACGGGCCGGCTGTTTGACACCCCTGCCCTAACCCATACCTGTTTATTCAGATGGAACCAAGAATCATTTGACACATCTATTGGCTTCTCTATAATTTGCAAGTCATCATGTCATGTGCTGCCTTCTTAGTGCAAATTGCTTAATGCATCCACCCACATGGCTAAGATACCAAAAATCAATTTGGCAAGTATTCATTACACAGAAATCATTTTTTAAGCATTCCAGAAAGGTCAACAGAAGAACCACAGCTATTAAGTCAAAATGGAATAAGGTGTGAACTCCTACAGTGTAAACATGTGACTTAGCAAAGGCTAGGGATATGTGCTTCTGAAGTACCTCAGGCTCTCACACAACTCACTTAAAGGGTATTATTTTATCTAGAAATAGTACAGAAAATTTAAAATTTCATAAGGCCTTTTATTCTTGGAGTTCTACTTCTGCTAAATTTCCAGGCTCTGTTCTATTTGGTAGCTGCTACACTTAAAGACTGATTTTGTTGTAAGCTGCCAAGAGTCATTGGGAATAAAACTGGATAGATAGATAGATAGATAGATAGATAGATAGATAGATAGATAGATAGATAGATAGATAGATAGATAGATNGATGGATGGATGGATGGATGGATGGATGGATGGATGGATGGATGGATGGATGGATGGATGGATGGATGGATGGATGGATGGATGGATAAGTAGGTAGATAGGTAGGTAGATAGGTAGATAGGTAGATAGGTAGATAGATAGATAGATAGATAGATAGATAGATAGATAGATAGATAGATAGATAGATAGATAGATAGATAGATAGATAGATAGATAGATAGATAGATAGATAGATAGATAATTAGAAAGATTAGAAAAGATTAGAAAGGTCGAAGTTTTAGAGGACTTATCAGAATCAAGAATCAATAGCAATTGGCTTGAGGATATAATCAACCCCTCCATAAAGCTCATGGAACTTCAAGCAAGGCTTTCCCCTTTCCCCTTCATCAAACCAGCAATGTGAAAAATATAAAGTAGTCAAAGCAAATAATAATAATAATGATAAAGTTGGAAGGGACCTTGGAGGTCATCTAGTCCAACCCCCTGCTCAGGCAGGAAACCATATACCATTTCAGACAAATAGCTGTACAGTTTCTTCTTAAAAACTTCCAGTGTTGCAGCATTCACCGCTTCTGGAGGAAGGTTGTTCCACTGGTTAATTGTTCTAACTGTCAGGAAGTTTCTCCTTAGTTCTAGGTTGTTTCTCTCTTTGGTTAGCTTCTACCCGTTGCTCCTTGTCCTGCCTTCAGGCGCTTTGGAAAATAGCTTGACTCCCTCTTCTTTGTGGCAGCCCCTGAGATATTGGAACACTGCTATCATGTCCCCCCTCGTCCTTCTCTTTGTTAAACTAGGCATACCCAATTCCAGCAACCATTCCTTATATGTTTTAGCCTCCAGTCCCCTAATCATCTTTGTTGCTCTTCTCTGTACTCTTTCTAGAGTCTCAAAATCTTTTTACATCCTGGTGACCAAAACTGGATTCAGTATTCCAAGTGTGGCCTTACCAAGGCATTGTAAAGTGGTATTAATACTTCATGTGATCTTGATTCTATCCCTCTGTCAATGCAGCCTAGCACTGTGTTGGCTTTTTTGGCAGCTGCAGCACACTGCTGGCTCATATTTAAATGATTGTCCACTAGGACTCCGAGATCCCTCTCACAGTTACTACTATTGAGCAAGGTACCCCCTATACTATACCTGTACATTTGGTTTTTCTTGCCTAAATGTAGAACCTTACTTTTTTCACCATTGAATTTCATT
>NW_015387111.1:204687-209373 GCF_001527695.2 Protobothrops mucrosquamatus
GTTGGCTTTTTTGGCAGCTGCAGCACACTGCTGGCTCATATTTAAATGATTGTCCACTAGGACTCCGAGATCCCTCTCACAGTTACTACTATTGAGCAAGGTACCCCCTATACTATACCTGTACATTTGGTTTTTCTTGCCTAAATGTAGAACCTTACTTTTTTCACCATTGAATTTCATTTTGTTAGATAGCGCCCAGGGTTCAAGTCTGTCCAGATCCTCCTGTATCCTAAGTCTGTCTTCTGGAGTGTTGGCTATTCCTGCCAGCTTTGTGTCGTCTGCAAATTTGATGAGTTCCCCATCTATCTCCTCATCCTTGCAGACAGCTGGTCATTTGCATTCTTTTAGAGCAGGGGTGTCAAACTGCCGGCCCACGGGCCGGATGCGTCATGCCGAAACCGCGCCCACTCCATTGCCGGCAATGGAAAAAAAGTCATGATATGTCACGACACGTCACATGACGTGGCAAGTTTGACACCCCTGTTTTAGAGAGTCTTTGAGGCCACTTGGAGGTTTATCTGTTTATCTAAGGGTCACTTGAGTAGTGCAAATGGATGTGGAGCCTTCTTGGAACTGTTGAAAGGGTTGTGTTGTAGACTGGAGATAGATGATGTCATGTCCCTCCCCCTCTGTTGAGAGAGGGCTGTTCAGTTTTGATATAGATGGCCTCTTTGATCCCTCTTTCAAACCAGCGGTCCTCTCTGTCCAAAATGTGGACTTTGCTGTCTTCGAAAGAGTGGCATTTGTCTTTTAAATGCAGATGGACTGCTGAATATTGTCCTCATGGGTTTGTTCTATGTTGTCCTATGTTCTCCTATGGAAATTTCCAGTAAGTGTGGAGAGGGCAATTTTAGGCTGTAATTCTATACCAATTTATCTGGTAGCAAGCTTCATGGAATATAAATAGATATAGATTTAGATACATATATAGATACAAATACAAATAGAAATGATCTATTTCATCCTTCCCCAAATGTGTCCACCTGAAATGTCATAATTTTTAGTTGTGGTGATGAGAGAGTTAGTTAAAATGTCAGACCAACAATCAAGTAAATAATATAACTTCAGACAACAATTAAACAATATCCCAATCAAGGAACTGCCAAACAAGCCAACATTAAACAGCCCATCCGAAGAACCTCTAAGACCATTCCCACCAACACTGACCGGGCAAGTCACTAGAACAGGGGTGTCAAACCGCCGGCCCATGGGCCAGATGCGTCACACGGAAGCCACGCCCACCCCAGCTCTGACAAGGGGAAAAAAGTTGAGATACATCGTGACATGTCATGTGATGCGGCGAGTTTGACACCCCGGCACTGGAATATAAACTGAGAGCAAATGTAAGGACCCACTTCAACTAACCACACAAGAAATCAGAACTCTTGAAACAGGCATTGTCTCAAAAGGATACTTTTATTATGGGTCAGTGACAGTAGGGATGCCAAGGTGAGATCTGGGAAAAATCCCACACAAATGGTATAGTTAAGCAAGCAATATTCCTCCTCCCACCAAGTCATAATGTCCATTTGAAATTCAGCCAATCCACAGGTGGTATGATGTGTGGGTAACTGGAACAGTTGGTGGGCATCTCAAGGTCTTCTCCAGCTTTCGTTTCTCTGTAACTGTCTCCCTGATAAGGGAGACACATTTATTTGTCAAGGATAGAGGCAGGAGAGGGAAAGTAGAAAGTGAAAGTTATCCCAAGCTCTCCCTCCCCCCAGCAGAATGGCAGGCCCCAAAAGTAGAATATATATGGAAGGGAAACACAGAGGTTTGGGGGACCTGACAGCAAGCCCTATTCCTTACTAGCACTGATGATGTTACCTAGTTTGGGTAATGAAACATCTTCAAGAAAACAAGCAAGCTCAGAGAGCATCAAGGACCCCTCATGTCAACCCTGAGCTACAAATATGCTCTTTTGTTGGTGGCCCAAATGTATATGGGAAATACTAGATTGGAAGACTATTCTTCATGGCATGCAGCTATTGAACAAGGGCACAATATCCCCCCCAATCACTTGAAGAGAAATTTGACAAAACAGGGGTCAGTTGCAAATCCATGGAATTTCACATTCTCATTTCAAGAGATGTAAGAAACAGACTCAGCAAGTTTGATTATGAAGATGCATGTGGGCATTCACCTCATATTATTTTTGCACAAATTTTTTTTACAGAACCAGAGTGATTTAATAAAAACAATCTTTCTTCCTATAAACATGCTAGAATTTCTGTCATTCAAAGAATGATCAAGTACTTGTAAATGAAGTATTTCAAAATGAACCAAACTCATTGTCAGGTCACTTGGTTTAGCCGAACTCCATTCATCTGTGAAATAGTATGGATATCCACCATTAGGACATGGACCTGTTATATCTCCATATTTTCTGCTGACATGGACTTTATTATTTCTGACACGCATTAATTCTCACTCAATATTTCACAGGTGCTTTATCTTGCCCCAAAGTCTACTGGTCCCTGGAGATTTTGACTTGCTTTGTACCTTTTGTTTATACTCTAAGAACTATCTTTCTTGCCTTTCTTGCCAATGCCTTGCCATGGGGACCTATCTGTCATGTTTCTCACACAGAACTTTTTCAAGAAGGCAGAGCAGACAGAAAAATGATTGCCTCTAACAATAATATATTGAGAAATTACATACACTATATATACTCTTACGGATTTCAAGTCCCATCTATTAGTAAGAGGTCTTAGCTATTGTTTGCAATGAATTCTCAGTGCTATTCTAAAATCCAATCTGTCAGTGTGCCGACATCGGCCATAAATGGTGATTGAGATTTTGATCTCATGGGTTCAAATACTACGAGAAATCTGGTTCATATTACATGGTTGGCATGGAGTCATAAATGCTACTTCCCAACTTCCCAGGCAGTGTTGTTGCATGGCATGCCTCTACACACAATACAATGTGGTTTCCTAGGACCAGGAGACCATCTTGCAAAAATCAGGATTATCACTAAAGGTCAGCAAAGACTCACACAAAACTTTTATATATTGACTGCCATATAATGAGCTTCTGGAATTTTGCAACCAGATATGATAGCCGTATTTAGTTGTTAACTGGGTTACATTTTGGTTGTGATTTTAGCTCTTTTATATTTGTAAGCCACTTTCTTGTATCTATTGCCACATACTGGAGTAGCATTGCTCTGCTGTGTTGTTATTTTGCAATCATTCTTATGCTTTATGCTAAGTTCTATTTATTTGTTGCAAATTGCTTTATGACTTAGCAAGAAAAGCTTATAAATACATGTAAGAAATAAATATTTTTCCAACATTTACTACTTTCTATTCCGTATGCACTAGTTTTTCTGCATCAATCCATCACCCATTGGTTCAGTGCCCACTGGGCATTAAAGCTGGCATCTTCTACATGTTCACTTCCACAATTGTTTTCATGCCTAAACCTTTAGAATAAGTTTCAAGTACACTTGCAATTAATTGTCCTCATTATTGCAAGCATACATGGACCAATGACTATTAAACAATTGTTGCTGTGGCCTCACATTCTGCAGGTTTTAGAATAAAACAAAAACAAAACAAACCACCAAGAGCTCCACATATCCATGTTGTAGAAGAAAAAAATGAAATGGCTAGCATCCTTCTTCCTCTACATAATTTAACTTTATGTTGTAGGTATTTGGCATTATGAAAAATACATTTGAGGGAGCTACAAAGCCATCAAACCACCATTCCATATGAAAGACCTCCCAAGGATGATATGGCCAAAAACTGGGCAGTGAGTGAGACCAGACAATCTCTGAGGAATTGTAGCATTTCAAAACAAGTGTAGAGGAAAGTACTAGGTTTGCTATAGTTTCAAGTACATACAAGCTGAGCTGGAAATAAACCATTCAGTTCTCCAGCACTGATGACACTGTGGGATTAGAAAATCCAGAGCAACTTTCAAATCACGGTAGAATCCTTTTGCCTAAAGGCCTTTCCCATGACCTAAAACAAAATAGTTCTTTGCTAAGGAAAATATACATGCTGATTGAAGAAAATGTTTATAACATTTGCAGATGATGCATAAGTTTAAAAAACAGTTTTTGTTTAAAGATTTTTACAACTGAGCATCAGTGCTATGAAGAGACCAGTCTCTGAATTACAAAGCATTGTTACATTCTACAGCAGCCAAAACCTGTCAACTATAAGATGTGTAACTTGGTTGGAGAATTCTGGGACTGAAGTACACACATCTTAAAACTGCTAAGTTTGAGAAGACACTGTTTAAAACAAGAATACTTTGGGGCACAGAATAGAGCACAGAACTGCTGAACTTGCAAAATGATGGCATATTCAATTGAGGATGAATAAATTATGTAAACACAAAACAAGATATATTTGCTTAAAATGAAGTGAAATTCATAATCCATATTAGTTTCAGTTATCAAAAATCAGAGCATTACACATTCTTGAATCAATTTTTTGACACAAATTATTTAATCATTGCACATTTAGCATGGTAGACCTATACATATTCCTCCAAAGTAGGGCTTTTTGTTGCAAGAATAGTTTTTCCCCAGCACTCAATATCTTGCTACATCAGCTTGTAGTTTTCAATGTTGTATCACCATTATTAATGTACTATACACACTATATGCAACAGTGTAATTATGCAAGCAGCACAGATATTTATTGGATAAAGTGCTTGTGATGTCAGTGA